>NW_019397027.1:18993-31056 GCF_000591075.1 Eurytemora carolleeae | reverse complement strand
AGGATACTGGGTACAGGATACTGGAACATCTTCTTGAATAAGCAATCAAATAAGTACTTATGGAACATATTCTCAAATAAACACTTCTTGGACATATTTCGAAAATTATGAATGAATTTTGATTGTCAATTGAAACATTAATCAATCTAATATTATTTAGAATGCAGAAAATAAGTTAAACTAACTTCATTTTGACGAGAATTTTTTTTAAAATTTTCATGAAAAATTTGCTGAAATGAGTGAAAATTTTAAAAAAACGGTGTATTTTCCAGGATAAAATCCGTACAATCCGTACAATTTGAAAACAAATCCGTACAATCCGTACAATTTTAGGGTTAAAAAAAAATCAATCCGTACAATCCGTACAATCCGTACAATCCGTACATTTTGGCCACCCTGTATACATATAGAGGACCATATCTTGAAGAGCTGAAAGCCTTGCCAACAATTATTGCATCTTTTGCAGGCTTTTTCACAACGTTTGAAACATCTAACGACAACCCTAAACTAAACACCTTAGTGAATGAGAAAAATCCAGTATTACGCTCTATAGTAGGGTTTCTAGCGGAATTAAAAAATCGCAAAACAATATTTGCGCAAAATTAACAAAATTAGGGAATTGACCTGAACTGCTTCGAGTAGAACAGGATTTCCTCGAGGTAATTCAGACCAGTCCATATTACTCAGCTGTTGCTTTAATCTAGAAATTGAAATGTTATATTTCACCGCAGCAATCAAAATAATGAAAGACGATTTTAGCATTAAATTAGTTTTTACGGGAAAAATTGACCATCAATGAAAAGAGAAGAAGTTGAATAAGTTTTTAACCTTCCGGTGAAAAATATTTTGACCCCATCCCTGTTCAAGTGACTCAGTTGATTGACAACAGTTACCTTTAAAACCTGTATCTGATTAAATAAGTGGCAGATAATGTCGCTTTTCTGACTCGAAAAGTGTTTAAAACTCATTAGTTCTCCATTGCTTCTTATAAGCAAAAATGCGCAAGTGACTTTTGCAGAGAAACCGGAAATGAAACTAAACAAATTAAAGAAACAAAATCATGTCAAAAAACTGTTAGGGTACCGTTGTAAATCAAACATTGACATCTTTGCATGAATGGTCCCTTGAAACTACGCTTACAGTCCCTTTAAATTATTAAACAAACCTAGCAATATCTGGGAAATCTCCTGCAGGAATATTGTACTCCTCCTACAACAAAATCATCAAACTTTATTTTAAAACAAACACCTAAACTTTTTAAATGCTATGATAGCTTTCAAGAAAAAAGGCGAAATAGAACAAAGCCACAAAGGCACTGATGTTCTGCCACAAAATTAAATTTTCTAATCCCTATATCTTTGCAACCTGATGTTTCTAGCTTATACTATTTTATCTTACAGAACTCAGTTTGAAATATCTAAGTTGGTAAAGAATAAAGATAAAGGGATTAGAAAATCAGAGTGCGGGGCAAAGACTCAATTCCTTTATTCAATGTTTTTGTAAAGCAGCTTAAAACTATACTTTATCCATATATGCAGTGGACACTGGACAGCATGATTTCATAAGAAAACATTAAAATGTCTGTAATCTAGGGCCTGTAAAAACTGAAAGATTTTTGAAGCGTACCTCCACAGATTTACAAATTTTTGGCAATTCTTCCAAAAGTTCTCTTTTCTTGGCTTCTTTGCCTAAAATAAATAAGAATAGATTTTATTCTTAACATATGTTGAAATATAGATTATCTGTTTTTTTCTACTAATATTTTTTTTAATTGCTGAATGCCGATTTATCTCGTAAGCCTTTTTCTTAGTACAGTTTTCTTCGTTAGACACCCCCCCCCCCACCCCGATAGAAGTTTAGCTGGCAGAATAGAATTAAGATTTACCTAAAAACATCGGCATTTGTCTCTGAATCTCAGTGAGAATGTGAGCATGCGCCTGCAAGAAAAGGCAATTTTTTATTTTCTATATTCTTCAAAATTCGGAGACATGGACATCCTAGAAATTTTGCAAAAATTTAAGAAATTTTTTTGAAAAAAATTTTAAAACAAGTTTTTATCCGATGATGTTAGAATTGTGTTTAAAATTAGTAAACGAAATGAATGCAACCTACATTTCAAATTTTAGAAAATTTCCATTCTTTTGTAAATTCATTTAAATCAGTTAAAATATATTGTTTACCTTGGCAAGCCTTGCTCTCTTAATCATGTCATTAAGCTTCCTAAATTACAATCTTAATTACCATCTTGTTACCAATATTACCAATATTACCAATATTACCAATATTACCAATATTACCATCTTGTTAACAATATTACCTACCAATGATTACACCAACAGTTAGTTACTTAACCAGCCCTTAGGAAAATTCAGTAAGAAAACTCTGAGAAGTTTTGTGAAAAAATTACATATTCAACTCAAAAGATGATAAAGTTGTGTTTTGTGTTGAACTACTTTCTTTAAATCCCGAACTAACGAGAGAGAGAAGCATTTGGTTTCTTTTATTTGAAATCAAACGTGTTTTCGTCTATAAATCAACAGTCTTTATACTTACAGATTTGTTTATAATACTTTTTCATTCAAAATGTATATGCCAACAAAAAAATATTTATGATAAAAGGCTATAAAATTATTAAAAAGGGGTCAAATTGTGATCGAAAGTCACCGTTTTCTGAAATATTGACAGAACCGTTAAATCCACGTGCTACTCCCTCCAGGTGAAGGAGGATAATGAAATACCTGAGTGTAGAATTTCTATGTAAGGAATATAAATCCGAGAAAAGATCTTGTTCTTCAGCGAAGAAAAGTCGAGAGTTCATCTCGTATCTACAAAATAATTCAGTGGAAAAAAGAAACAAAGAAAAAGAACTAAAAACTTTTAAAATGATCCTGAAAATGTTCAGCTTCCGTTTCGCAGACCGGAAAAAATTCCGATTTCCAGTCCTTAAACCGGAAACATTTTCCGGATCACTCCTTTTACATAATGGATTTTTATTTTCCGGAATAATGGAAACCCTAGTTGTGGCTGAATTGCTTGAAAATACCTCAATGGTTTATCCCAAAATGATCCAATATAGACTCGAGCAACCTCTGGAGTCTGGAACACCTATAAACATTCGTTATGAAAATATGAAATAATTTTCAATTTAATCAATTCTAATTTTTATAATGAAAGCTTGACTGTGTAAATGAAATTTTTTAAACTATTTTACGAATCATTAAAAGATATTTCGTTTCATGCATATTACCTACGTTGCAAACTAAACCCTAGATTTGCTCTTTCATTTTTCAAATGTTCATGTATATTGTATAATGTATACATTAAAAAAATCATATTTTGAGATTATCTTGCATAATTATTCAATATAAGCTTTAGTGTTTTTTGTGTTTCTACCATCAAGGTCCATACTAAATCGGTTCAAGGAAATTATCAAGGTTATCATTCGATACTGAGCAAAATTAGATTGAATCTTACAACTTATTTGGACATCCATGCTGGCCTAACAACCCTATGAAAACCGTGAACCAACCCTTTAAGGTGAACCTTAATTTTCTGAAGTGTCCAGTCCGGTCCAATTCCCTTCGTACCGTTGAAAGCTTTGTATGATAAAGTATGATTCATCATTATTTTACGAGAATGGTTTTTTTCAATTGTGTTTTGTCTATTAAAGGAACATGCGGTATTTCTTGCTACAGAATTAATGAAGAAAATTGTAAGAATTAAACCTTTATGCCATAAAATCAGTGCTTAGGATCCGGATCCGTTGGATCCCCAAGGTTTTGCCTTCCCGGATCCGCATCCAAAGGTTAAAATATCAACCAAAACTGCAAAAAAAAAACTTTTTTAATCCTAAACTCAAATCTGAACTGAAGAGAGATTATAAAAATTTCCTCATTTCTAAATGGTTCATCAAGTTTAAGGATAAAAATAATTGAAAAAAATAAAACAAAAATTTGAAAATTATTTTTTGTTAAAAAAATTAAGTAAATCTTAAAGAAATGACCAGAATCCTTTTTTTTTTCCAGTGCGGATCCGCATCAAAATCAAATGGATCCTAAGCACTGCATAAAATCTTCCAGATTATTGACCAGATAACGTTTAAATGTAAATCGGGTCTGTTTAAAAAAGGGTCACTACAAATTTCAACGACAGTCCTTTTAAGATTTAAAAAACAAAATCTAACCCAAAGGTGTACATATCTTTCTTTTCCCCAGATGTTTCCAAAATAACCCCCCACCCCACCCCCCTGGGAGAATTTTTGTAAATATAAACTCCTGATCTAACCTTTCCCAAGCTCCACATTAAAGCTCCATAAACACGCATCAACTCCTAAATTATTTATTCATAAAAAGAAATGGATAAAGTTTCATCAAAGAAATTCTTTAGTCTCTAAAAGTTTCAGTTTAATCGAAAATGGAAAAAATTTAACTAATAAGCTTTTTTAAATTATTTGTCATTTTCATAATTATTTTATATAAATTTTTTATTTTCCGTTCTGTTATACATGTTGACATTTCAATTTCATAAAAATTAATTACAAGAAAGTAAGCAATAAAATTGAAATAATAGCCAATTTTTCGATTTCAAAGAGGATTGCTCAAGATTTTATCATTTGAACCAAAACAAGGCTCAACATTAATGTTTAGATAATGCTCGGAGACAGATTAAACATATAAAATCAAATAAAAAAATTCATAAAAAAAAATCACAAAATTTGATAACATTCAACTCGAAAACATCTATATTTGATAACATTCAACTCACTATATATCGGTGGGTGTGTTTCAACATTAAATTTAACATTTTTTTTTCTTTTCAGGCTTTAAAATATTTCTTCCTAAAACTCGACTTATTATAAATATTTTTAGTATTTTTTATTGAACATTTACCTGTTGTTCGACTAGATCAGCTTTATTAAGAATAATTCTAATTTTATCCTCATGTCCTCTCAGCGCTTCAATACAACTTCGAAATTCATCTGAAAACAAACACATTTAAGGGACTGTGTAAGCGTTATTTCAAGTGACCCTCCATGCAAAGATAACAATGCCCGATTCACAACAGTCCCCTTAAAACAGTATCTAATTATAATGAGGAAAATATTGTTGTTTTTCTAGCTTTAAACGTGCGTAAAATGCACATATCACTTCTGTAGAGAATTCACAATTGAAAATTATTATACTGTATCAGACATAACTTTTCAGGCGCCCCTGATTTAAAGGCAATTTTTAGCTTTTAAAAGTTGCTTAATAAGTCGCTCTTTTCACCGTATTAGTCTGCTCATTGCACAATATAAATTTACATTTTAAAAAAATGAGTTATGGACAGAAAAGAATGTTGAAGTCTCAGATTTCACCTTTCCCCTCATACAGTGGTAGGCGATTACATCATTACAATGAAGACGACTTTCAATTTCAATTTCGATTTAAATCAAGCTGTAAAACAGCATGGATAGACATAAACATAGTCACGTGAAGCTATCAAATAAAAAAGCTTCTTTTTGACTACTTGTAAACTTGTAATTCGAAAAAAGTTTGTTAACATTTAAAACTTAATTTAAAAGTCGTCTTCATTGTATTGATTTAATCGCCTACCACTGAATATTTGGAAATTACGGAAGGACCAATACAACTGTGAAATATGAAGACGACATCTTATATTTTACCTGATATATCCAGCTTGTGGGCATCAAACAGAAGCAAGATTCTAAAGAACAAAAAAGTTAAGTTCTCATTTATAATTGAACAAAAAAACATTGATGAACCACTTTAACCACTTTAACCTTGAAGAGGCTTAAAGAATAAGGAATTGAGAAAATAACTGTATAACACCTAAATATAAATAATATACAGAGCGTCCCATATCATATTGGATTATATCCAAGCTTTAACGTTAAAATACGCACAGAATACTCGAAAACCCAAGTGTTACCATTTAAAAGTGGTCGAAAATAAAGGAAATGTAAAGCATGAAACTGATGTGAATGAGTCTGCAGAGTGTAGGAAAAAAATATATGTTCATTATAAAAAAGAACAAATAATGATTGATACTAATGAACCGAAGAAAGCCGCCGAAGCTCTCTGACAGACTATCCGCCTCATATGACGGGTTAATCTATCTCCTTTCGATTCTTCGTGAACACTATCTCCCTGTTTCGGTTTTAGCCTCGAAAACCTTATTTTCCGCTCCCTCTTGTGTCTAAGTCTGAATTTGTCTGAGTTTTAAATAGAGAGTTTGACGGCGGCTGGAATTTTCCACGAGTTGAAAGCATAATTTCTGGATGGCATCTTTTAACGGACAGAATCTGAATACACTATACATGAGGCAACTTATCATCCGTCCCACTTTTTGTCCGACCTATAGCTTTATACAAAAGAGCTAATAAGCTGTCATGTTTATAGGCCAGACTATGCAATCCGAGCTTAGCTCCGGGTCTGTATGAAGACTGAAGAGGTTGCATCACCCCTAGGTAATGTAAAAGCTACCTGTCCCCTCTCTCTGCAAACCACTCTACCACCCCTGAGAAATCATATCCTCTATCTTGTCTCTGTTTCTCCCCTGAGAGTATTCCAGGAGTGTCAACCAATGATAATCCTAGAAAACAGGAACAATATCAGACCTTGGAACTTTTGAATCGAAGAAATAAGTTTATATCCCATTGGTCAAAATCAGTAACGGAAATAATGTGAAGTTGTACACCCCGAGCCGGTACTACATGCACTGTATATACATGTAGTCGTACTGTCTAGTCTGGACTACCCAGTGCAGAGTCGATCCAACACGTTTTATGCAACAAATGTAGCTTCGGCAAGATTACAGTGTGAACAAATGCCTATCAAAAAGTCAAAGGCGGATTCAGGGGGGGGCATGGGTCTCGGCCCCCTATGGATCAGTGAAATCTATGATTTCCAGGAGTTTTTGGGTCCCAACAGGTGATGAGACCCCCCCCTCTGAACAGAAAAAAATGTAATATATTCCAAGCTATGCTTGCCTCAGTTCAGTCTCTTTCTGATTATTTTGGAAGACTGAACATTATTTGGACTTTTAGTAGAAATTTTTTTAATGAAGTCTGATTTTTAAGAACTAATCCTCAAAAACATTTGTGAGACCAGATCAAGGAATTCCTCAGAAACAGCAAACAAAATATTCCGACTTTGTAAATTTAGAAACCTAGGCTTTTAGGGCGCTTCGTGCCCATCTTCTATTTAACTTGTGAACATTTTCTCTTTGAATGCATAGTAAAACCAAAACAAAAATAGCGTTCGCGGGGTTTATAAAAAAAATTTCGTGGATTTTCAAAATTTAATAGAAATCGAATTTTGTTAGTGGCTAATGTTTGGAATTTTTTATCATTCACAAACCTTCCTTGAGCCCGATAGGTTCAGCTGTTTTGACGTTTATTGGATACAAACGGACAGACAGACAGATGGACAAACAGAAAAGATTCCAATCTTATATAATTAAATCAATGTTAAAAAACATGTTTTCTGTTTTAAAAGGGACGTTCTGCGTATAGACCCTTCATGGAAGGATGCCAATGCTTGATTCACAACGGTACCCTTAAAACCTTTATCTGAACAATAATGTAAACATGTTGTTGTTTTTCTTAATAAGTGTTGAATTCTGGTAAATACAATATGTTTTCTTGCAGTAGAAATGTGGAGGTAAAAAAAATCAAACATTGATATCTAATTCATACTTGATCAGACAGAGCTTTAAAGGGTACCGTTGTGAATCGAGCATTGCCATATTTGTATGGAGGTTCACTCATAATTAGGCTTACAGTCTCTTTAAACATGAACAATAAACATAACAGATTTTACAAAACATTCCAGTCAAAGTATGATATATTTAATTTGATTTACCTGTAAGAGTTGGTGCTGGACATGTTGACATCTGAAACCTGTTTAGGAAGCTGGAACCAAACTAACAAACACACTTTTTATTGGTTTGGTTAAATATTTTCTAGAATTACTCCCCCCCCGCCCCCCCCCCCCTATTCATTTATTTTCAGCTTTAGATTGAATCAAAGGGAGCGGGAAATCAAAATGAGTTTTCGAAAAAATGAGAAAAAAATTTGCAATTGTAAATCTCATTTTAGAATCGCACACTAACAACAAATTGGGGCGAAAATCTATGTAATAGGTTAAGCTCTTTGCTCATATATATGTTAGCTAAAGCTAGCCCAAAGGCTGAATTTTTTTAGGGAACTCTTAAGTACCCCAGGCCAGGGGAAACAAAGGCTACAAAAAAACTAGAATTTTTTTTAAAAATTCGAAATACTTTTTTAAATATTTAATTTTTTTTAATTCAAATTTTTTTTCGAGTTTTTATAAAATTTTACGGTCAACGCAGAAACCATCAGCTAGTTTAGTATATTTCATAATGTTTTTTATCAAATTACAGGATATTGATATGAATATTTAATATTTTATAAAAGATTAAAAAAACGTTTCCTTAGAAAGCGGGGAAAATTGTTTCTCATGATCCATAACCAGCGCATGACCTAAAACAAAGTATTCGTAAATTTTTATTTATACCCCCCCCCCTCTGAATCCATGACAGATACCCACACATTTGATAAATTAGTTTTGTAAATAATTATGCTTCTTGACAGCTTCGTGCCATGTTTCTAGCTTTTAAATTTTGCCGTTGAAATTTCAAGCCACCATTTCTAAAAACATTTCAAAATAACTCAAAAATTGAAAAAAAATAAAATCCCGTGGTTTTTATAAATTTGAAAGAGAGGGTGGTGGGGTAGTTTTTACCTGGTATACTATTATTTGTTTCTCCATTGCAGATAACAATAAATCTAGAAAACAAATCTACATAGTTTTTAAGTGAACAATAAACAATTAAAAGGCTAAAAAAAACTTGTAAACTGTAACCTAATCCTGAAAAGGTTTAAAATACAAAAAAGAAACTGTATTACTTCCAAGTGTGATAAAAACAAACTAATAACATTTGGAAAAACACTTGATATTTGTAAAATTTATTTTGCGTGTGAAATAAAATTTTTTTGAAATCTAAATATTTATTGTCTTTTTAAATTGTACAGAATAGTTTACGTGTAATCGACAAATTCGTTTACATTTTTTTTAGATTTGTGAAATAAATACAAAATTGTTTACATGTGTTTACATTTTTTTTTTGATTGATAGATCTGTATCAGGGTTAAATACGTACATTTCTTAAATTAGAAATTTGGACTTAAGGATACTTAGATCCTGCAAGACATATAAATTGAAGAGTGCAACAGTGAAGTCGTAGAAAAATTAAAATGCATATAATAAGTCATTGACGATAAGAGGGTATGCGAATAGAATAGAAACTTTTAATATACGAATCGTCTGCATATAATTTGGACATTTTATGAGGAAAATCAATTTGCGCAAGCACTATACAGTTTTTATGAAACAATGGTATAAAGTCAATTTACACTATATGGAAACAACTACGATTGTACTAACGAGGAACATTGAAAGTTCTAAAAAGGAACATTGAAAGTTCTAATAAAATGATACTCTTGGATCTTGCATATTAAAAAAGGGATCCAATAGGATACAAACTAACACTACCAACATTGATACGGGGTTACTCACAAAGGGTGAAACTTTAAAAAACGACTGTACAAACTTTATTTCATTTTGTTCATGAATTCCAGAAACACATTAGTCAAAATTTAACCTTTAGATTGTTATATCTGAACAATTTTAAGGTCATCATAAAAGTCTCATCCTTTGTGGGTAATTATCTAAATATATTTTTGACACTACCGAAAAAAAAATCTCTTTTTTTCCCAGTCAGGTGGAACACTGGAGAACAATTTACATGTGAAGAAAAGGGGGGAAGGGGATGGCTTGTCCAGCAAATATAACCCCCTGAAATTCACCTGTCTGTGGTTGGTTCCGGCCCAACTCTGCTGTCAGGGTATTCACTTCCAATCAGATATTTTATCATTGACGTCTTACCAGTCGAGTACTGTCCTTTATTATAAATATTTCATTAGATTTCTGGGGCCGGACGTAATGAGGAGATAAAAATAAAGGTTGTTAATAAAATCCATTAAAATTAAGCTTCTGAGAAAAAAGTGTTCAACTGTTTGGTTTTAACGCCCTTTAGTTTAATTAGGTATTAAAATTTTAACTACAAAGGCTTTCCAAAAATGTAGTTTTTAAATCTGTAGCTTTAGTCAGAAAAAAAGTTATGGGCTTTTTTTAGATATTTTATTAACAGACCAGACTTTTAGCACCCTGTACCCTACCCTATGAATTAAAAAAATCCTTTATAATTACTTTTCCTTAAAAGTAAAAAAAAAATTTCCAGGCAAAAAATGAAAGTGCTAGTGGAAAAACTAGGGTGGGGGGGAGGACGTCAACCCTCCCCCCTCCCCCCAGCCTCCTTAGGGTTAACTTGGTTTAAAAATCATAAGTTGAGTGGGCTAACTTTTAAAGAAAAGATTTGTTTCCGGGCAGAGCTGGGTTCCCAGACTAGTATTTATATATAATTTGTTGTCTCTTTTTGTTTGATTGTATGTTCTATCATAACTTAGGAACCCCTTGACCGATTTGCCTCAAATTTTGATGAGGAAACTCAGGACTCACAGGGAATATTTTTAGCTTGGTACAAAAAAGGTTAGGTTGACTTTGAGCGGAAAATTTTTTTCCGGAAAAATTGGGTTTCCACTTCCCAAGCCAGTAATTTATAACAAAAATTTAACTCGTAATTATGTTTAAAAAATTCAATATACTGCAAAATTATTAATTTTTTGTTCTTCATTTATTTCAAAAATTTTTTGATAAAAATGTATTTACCAATCAGCAGTACCAACGGAAGAGAATCAAAATCTGCTTCATTAAGTTGGGGACTATGAAATCTATGGAACAGATAATGTTTTTCAAGCGGCAGCAACTGAAAAACCGTCAAAAGTTATAAAGGATGCATATTTTCAACATTTTCTGGGGATGGGGCTCCAACGTTTTTTTCTATTTGATAAAAACTTTACCCCATTAAAAATAAAATTTAATTAAATCCAGTACTGTGTACCAACAGCTGTAATTTATAATCATTTTAATTAGACAGGTTCATCACAGATTTTTCAAGATGTCAAATTGAACACAAAATGGTAGAACCATCTGTTTAAAGTCAGGCTGGGTTAAGATGTCAGATAGACACACGAAGTTTCTAAGAACAAGGGGGGGGGGGTCCAAAACACCTTTACTTAGATGTTGCGGGGGGTGTGGGTCTAATTTAAAAAAAGTTAAAACTCGATCACCCTTAACATATCTATCAATAAAAGTTGCCTTCCCCAAAGAATTAAGAAAAAATTGGTAGGAGGGAGGGAGGGTGTGGGGGGCCCCGGGGGGGTCCAAAAATCGCACAATAGGAAATTACCCCGTAACTTTACTATCGCATCAATTACCACAATTGGTTTAATAGATTAACACTAAAACAACAAAACCAAAATCGCATTATTATTTCGAATCGCGACATATAAAATGCTAGAATTCTATTCAGAATACAATCACCTTATTAAAATATGATTTCTTCAATCCATCTACAACTGTTCCTGAGCCAAGATCTTCCTGAGATAAAAGCCAGCTAAACCTAAAATCATCGTGCTAATTAGAATTTCTAGATTTCATTTCAAATATTTTAAAGATAAATTAATCGAAAAAATACCTTTGAGCAATGGTTTTCTTATCTTCGGTATATAACCTAATGCACTCACATTTTTTACATTTCAGATTTTGAGAGATAATTCTCCGTCCTTTCTGAATAACTCTTGAAAACATTTTTGTTTTTAAATAAATACAAATACAAAGATCAGCTGTTTCTGTCTGCAAACAGTTTTAGCAGAAAGCTATCATAGTATGATTGTTAAAATGTCGTCTTCTTTTTTATTTTTCTAAAGAAAATATTTGTTCAACTTTTTCTATGAGGTTTTTTTTCTAATTTAAACCAAATAGTAACATAACAACCCCAGGCCTGTAGCTAGGGGGGCACGGGGACAAATGCCCCTCTCCATTTTTCCCACGAAGAGGATGCATCGGGGGGGGGGGG
>NW_019397027.1:0-18901 GCF_000591075.1 Eurytemora carolleeae | reverse complement strand
CCCCCCCCCCCCCATCTCAGGGGGGCACACTTTCTGAGACAAAGAAAGAAGAAAATGAAAAAATGAAAAGAAGAAAACGAAAAAAGAAAATTGGCCAAATTTGTTTCCAACATTATGTGTAAAGGATTATTTTCTCTTCAAATTAAAGATAATTTGAGTTTTTTCGGAAATAAAATATTTAGGAATTTTATTTCTATCCATGTCTTATGAATATATTGGGTTCAAATATTTTTTTTTGTATTTTGAGAAGATTATCCTTTTCCCTTCATTTACATATTAGATTGATGATTCTAATAAACTATCGTACAGCAAAAAGTAATATGGAGACAAATTGAAATAATATATAAAATATGGCCAGGTTTAGGAGAAGCTGTTTGTACTCATCCTCATAGCTTCCAGGGGAGTTTTTTCGAATTTTAGTTTTGGGAAAAATAAAGATTTTCATGCTTTTCTAGATCTTTACAGGCATTTAAATCCTTTACTTTCACTGTATTAACAAAAAGTAGTAGAAGTAAAACTTTTATAAATAGTTTAACTTAAATCTCTACATTTTACACCTTCAATTTATTTTTGTCTTGATGCAAATAACTTCTCAGTAGAACTTAAGGCAAAGAAAACATAATGCAAAATATCTATCATAATAAACTATAAATTATAGTTATATATTATATATATATATTATTCATTATTATAGTCTATAATACGTCTGATGAGTTAAAAATCTAGTTTTTTAGTCTTCAGTCATTAATTTTGACCCTTCTTGAGTTTTTTAGGTAAAAAAAATGTTTGCAATTTCTAGCTACGGGTCTCAACTACCAAAGGAGGGGGAGGGGGCAAAATATTTGAAAAAATCACTTCTTTCTTAGAAGAGAAGGATGGCCATCCAGGGTCCGAATTTAATGAATTTGAGCCGCGTCTTAAATCGCCAAAAACCGGTTTTAATTGAGCGACGGTTAAAATCTTGAAACATTGAATACAATTTTAAGTGAAACCAACCATATTTAAGAAGGGTTTCCAACGTAATAAATTATTCTCTTACGCGTAATTACGTGCAGTTACGCGTAATAATTTTCATTTCGTTTAATTTCGCAGAATTACGCGTAATTGGGGAAATATTCATTTCGCGAAATTACGGCGTAATTTCGCATAATTTCTATAACGTAATTTCGCGAAATTTCGTAATGATTACGCATAATAAGCGAAACTATAATTACGCGTAATTACGGCCTAATTTCGCGTAATTTCTACGAGGTAATTGCGCGAAATTTTGTATTAATTGCGCGTAATTAGCAAAACTTCAATTTCTACAAAGTAATTTTGCGAAATTTTGCAATAATTACGTCTATGANGGTAATTACCCTCAGGATTCTAGGGGGGGTATATAACCCCCCTATTTTACGCCACTGATATTACGACCTACTTTCTCAAGTTTACCTTCCTTGTTTGAAAAAAATCGTCAAAATATTTTTGACATGGTTGTAACGGGCATACCCTTACACATACTGTCCCGCTATGATTAATTCTGAGAATTAATATGTACTTTATTTATTACGGAATTGTTTCGTATTACGTAATTTCGCGTAATTACGCCTTAATTACGCGAAACTAGTCTTTCTTTCGTAAACGTAATAAATGCATAATTACGACTGGAAACCCTTTATAATTTGAGCCGCGGCTTAAATTTAAGCCGCCGCTCAAATTCTTTAAATTCGGCCTCAGATTGCCTAAATTTGTTCTTCCTATTCCACAGTTTTATGTGTCTTCAGATACAAAGTATTATTTACCTTGAAAGATAAAAATGCTTACATCTATTTATTAATCCTGATTCCTGGGATGATTCAAATTTACCAGAAACCTACATAATTTTTTTTAGAATTTTAAAGGGACTGTAAGCGAAATTTAAAGGGACAATTCCCTATTCAGACCGGTACCCTTAAACGTCTTGTCTGATCTATTGTATGAATTAGACTTTAATGTTAATAATTTTCATAACTGATTATTTTCAATTATAGTTTCTGTAACCTTTCTCCGGTTTCTGTACAAAAGTGTCTTGTGCAATTCTACTGCAGAAAACATATAGGAATTATCAGAATTTAACGTACAATTCTAAACCTAGAAAATCAACAATATCTTCCTCATTTTAAAATCAGATAAAGGTTTTGAATCGGGCATTACCATCTTTGCATGGGAGGTCATTTGAGGTCATTTTAAGAAAAAAAATTTATACTGTAAAAACAAAGGGGAAAAATCGTGAAATAGTATATTCTTAGAAAACATTCGTAACAATTCAAGTTTTGACTCATTTTAAAGTTTTTCCATGATAAATTCACCTTGGAATTTAAACAAACAAAATTATCTTTTTCTTAGTATTATTTGTTTAGTAAAATATTCAAATGTTTAAATGTTACCCGAAGTTTTGCTGACGTAGAGGGAGAAGATTATTGTTATCTTTCAATGATTAGTGTTCATTTGAAGTAACTATCTGAGGAGAAGAATACTCATATTCAACATTTTTTATGTTTAATTTTATACTTGCAAAACTGTTGAAAACTGAAGTTTATTTCAACTATTGCTAAATACTTGTTTTTCATTAATTTTTAGCAAAGCGTTTGCATCTTGATTCAATACACAGTGTTATCCATTTTGAATGAGTCTCTACAGACGACCTGGAAGTATCAAGATATTATTATAATAAATTTAAATTAAGTCTTCTGCCTTGAATCTGGTCATATGCCTTACTATAGCTGAAGATCCCGGCGTTGCCCGTGGAATTAAATAATGAAAAATTTGAAGAAAAAAAATATTGAATTTTGAAAAATAAAAATTTTAGCCTTTTATTTAGCCTATGTTATTGTTACCCCAGGGTGGCGATTTGGTCCAGCCGTTTGGCCGGCTATGGGATAAACGAATGTTTTTTTAATATATAGATTTAATAATTTGGCAAGGAAAGAAAGAAGTTTAAAGCTGCAGGGAATCATGAATATAAAGAAATAGAAAGTTTAAATGTCGTCTTATTCTTTGTTGATTACCCTGTTTGGAACTAAATTTATTTTAACAATACCCTGATTTTTAGCTGTAAAAGCTAGATTTTACGCTTTTTGTAAATTGCGGGAAACTAAAATAAAATGAAATCTTGTAGCTGTTTGAAAAATCCACCAAAATGGATAATGGGATTAAAACTTTCATATTCAAGTAAAAATAAAAATGAATAGAGTGTAAGAATTAAATACTTTTGAAACTAAAAACGAAGATATTTTTCAACATTGCTGATCAGATAAAGCATAATAAATCATAATAAAGTCTTTTATATTCAACATGTTAAGTGATAACCAGCAAACAATTGAATATGAAGACGACTTTATAGCAATACTTAATCGTATTTAATGTTGAAACAAAGCAAATAGTTACTGGACACTGTTTTAATCACTAGTTTAGTCAAATGGGTCTGTTTAAACTGCACAATTGCTGTGTCTCATGCTCATATGACTTTTCAAAGTTATAACTTGAATCTAAAAGTCGTCTTTATAAGTCACAGTTTTCTGGTTATTACTGTATCTACTTTTAAAAATCATACAGGGTGTCCCAAAAAACATGTGAATTCAGTGACGAATTCGATATCGTCTTTTTAAATAATTCCTTGATTTAGTATAGTGATACCAACTGAGATAGCTGTAATCTGTAAGAATCTCGTCTGCTATGTTCACTTTTTGTTTGTTTATGTACGTTTTGACTGCATACGATTGTACTTAGTAAAATAAGAAAATTGCAGTGTACAAACAGAGTAAACTTATCCGTCTTCAGTGTTTATCTTGCAGAGACATTATAGACACATCTTTACAGTCTTTTACCCTTTTCATAAAATAAACTCTAGCAGACATAATAATACTATGGCTTTTGAAATTAGGTATTACAATGCCAATTCATAGCAAAGACGATATACAATTCGTCAATGAATTCCCATGTTTTTTGGGACACCCTGTACAATAAAAATGAATAATGTGCATTGCTTTAAAAAAAAGTTTATAAACACTAATATTCCACTCAAAACTTAAGCATCCGAAAAAAATAACTTAACGCTAAAATTTTTAGAAAATGAAGCAAGTGACGTGGGTTTCTGTTCTTCTACTTTTCTGTGTTCAAGGTTTTTTAACCGCAGAGGCCGGGGAAGATTGGGTCTCCTTAATTATTGGTGGCCTTGGAGGAGGGTAAGTTCAAGTTTAATAACAAAGATCCAGACAGATATGAAAATAATGCATCAAAAGTCAACACCGGGTCGACTTATTTGTGTGGCAATCAGTGCTTGTGGATCCGAATTCGTTGGATCCGCGAGATTTTATCTTTCTGGATCCGGATCCGCAAAATATATACGGATCCGGATCCAAAAGGCAAAATATCAACTAAAAACTGCTCTCATAACCTAAATCTAAACTGTTGATCTTTTTGTATATTTTGTAATTATAATGCGATTGGTTCTATCTTTTGTTAAACAGGAGAATTTTGAAAAAGTTTTTCAACGTTTTAAAAACAGGCCAAAAACTTACAGTGTGGAATCCCATATATTGGTCTGAAAACCACTAATTCTTTGTTTTTGTTTTTGAGATTTAATCTTAATATTTAAAAAGTTCTAAAGTTTTTCTATAATTTAAAATTTAAATTTTTTATCAAGTTTTCGGTAGTTTGAATAAAGCATTATTGTCAAGATAAAGAAGAAAATTACTCCTCAGAAATAATTTTTTTCTAAAACACAGAGATGTGAATAGAGGAGTTATGTAAAGTTTTACTTCCTCTCTATTATATTTCTCTACTCTTTGTTCAAAAGAAACTGAGTTTTTTGCCACCAACTCAAATTTTAAATTCCTATATCATTGCAACCTGATGGTGTAAAACTTTTGATCAAAATTCTATAATATCGGGTTGCAAATATAAAAAAAAATAGAGTATCTGGCAAAATATCATTTTCTTTCCAGAATAGGCAATGAGTTAATTACTGCTGAGAGTGTCTGCAATGGGAACGAAGCAACCCCTAACATCCCTCCAGCAGAATTTGGATACATTTTCGGTTGGTCTGCAGCACTCTTCTCTAGTAACATGGAGAAGGTAAGAAAATCTGAAAATGGGTACAAAAATCTGAAAATAGGCCAATAATAAAAAAATTTGAAAGTGCTCTTCAGGCCACTTACGTGGATTTAACTGTTCTGTCAATATTTCAGAAAGCTGTGACTTTTGATCACAAATTGTTTAACCTTTTTTCTCTTTTGTCGGTATATACTTTTTGAATGAAAAAGTATAAAATAAACAAATCCGTAAGTTTGAAGATTGTTAAAACAGGTTTTATTTCAAATAAAAGAAACCGAATGCTTCACATGGTGCACATGGTCCATGGTGCACTGAGATGTACACAGACAACTGTGAAAGTTATTAATCAAATTTTTAGAGAGTCTTACTTTAAGGTGTCGCAACACCTTGACACCTTGATTTTTTGTAGCCCTAGGCATAAACATTTTAAAAATGCAACATGTTTTTTCATAGTTTATAGTTTAAAAGAAGTGATTGGAAAAATACTGATTAATTTTTGCGTGAGAGTGTGCACATCTTAGTTTAAAGTGAGGGAGCGAGGAAACAAATCTGTTTAGGGAGAAATCATGCTTTGTGGTGGAAAGGACACAATTGAATCTAAGAAATGTTACAACTTACCTGTAGGTTAGTATCTACATATCTACATGACTAAACTTACCTGTAGGTTAGTATCTACATATCTACAGACTAAACTTACCTGCAGGTTAGTATCTACATATCTACATGACTAAACTTACCTGTAGGTTAGTATCTACCTATCTACATGACTAAAACTGAATATTATAGCAGAGATTTTGTAATTCTTAGATAACTGCAGCGTACTTCAAAATCAATCCTTTTGAGTTTGGATTATAAGGTTTTCTTATGTACATTCTTAACAAAAAAGTCATGTTTACGATCGTCAGGAAAGTTTCATACTTTGTGGGCAACCTTGCACAAATAGAGCAACTATATTCAATAGAGCTAAACTTGATCTGTACACATTCAAAATGCATCTTGTTGCATGCCATGCAATAAAAAAAACGTGTTGATACAGGGGCGGATACAGGATTTAAGTGAGGGGGGTGCTAGATTTATTTCGGAACACATTCAGGAACCAAAAACGCGGCACAGGCGAAAATTATTATTGTTATTGAGGCCATTTAAAAAAAAGTTTGTTCAAACATTTCTAAAACTGAATTAATTGTTTTTCCGTAAAGAAACCCGATGCACAATTCACCTGCAGTATTAAAACAGTAAAACAAAATGGCCGTTTTACACTTTGTTTTCGAGCTAATATCACTACTAATACATTCTCTTTGGCAATACACATGTATTTGCAGGATCCAGTAGCTGGAAAAGAGATGTTTGTGAGCTGGAGAGAGAACGAATAAACGCCAACATGTTTTCCACTTCCGATGGAAAAGTTAGTACTTAGTTTATTTTTTTGACAGAAAGCAATATTCGGTCTTAAGAAGTCTGGAAGCGTAATTTAAAGTGACCCTCCATGCAAAGAGTACGAAACCTTATTTTTATAAAAACTATGGAAGATAATGTCGTTTTTCTGCGAATTTCTTCTTTGTTTCTAAGCGAGAAAGCGCAAATTACTTTTTCAGAGAAACCACAAATGAAAATCTTTTAAAGGAGTCGTTGTAAACAAGGGCGTATACAGAAGTAAATGTAGGGGGGGCAAGGTTTGCGCGAAGCGCAAAAAAATTTTTTGCCCCCCCCTAGGAGCTCCTAGGGGGGGCAAAATTCGAACTGTAAATTCATAACACTTGGCTTCTTGGATATCAGGCATAAGTATAAGATACTTAAAAGGCACACATACAGTCCAAATAATTACCTTCTAAGCATTGTTTCTAAAAAATCGACATTTTATTATACTTTTATAGGTATATTTAGTATTTAAACTAGAGATAGTAAAAGACATTTTTGAAAATAAAAACTTAACTTAAACTTAAATTCTATGAGATGAAAAGAAGTACAAAGGTCCAGAAAATAATTATGACTTGTAAAAGTTTCTGTTGTGAAAAAAAGTAGGAGTACAATTGCTGCAATCTANCCCCCGCTCTCACAAAATTATACATTGCTCAGAATTATCTAAGCTTATTCTTTTAACCCTAAATTTAAAATATATAATTTAAAGTATTATTTACGGCCGTGAGGACCTTTTTATTAAAAAATTGTAATTTTTTTACTTTTTAACCAACTCTTTTCTATAAAACTTTTGTCTTTGATGTAATTGTTCGTTACTAAGAACAGAACGGGGGATGGAAACGTTCTTAATTAAGAACAGAACAAGAGGGATGCAACCATTCTTCAACTAAGAACGCCAAGAACGGAACGGAATGGGAAGACCGTTCTTCTACTCAGAACGGAACAGAACAGGACGGAACGGAACGAGAACGGAACAATAAAAAAAAGAGGAACGAGAACGGAACGATTTAGCTGAAGGCCCTCGTTCTAGAACGGAACGGAACAATTTCAAAAATGTCGGAACGTGCCCAGCCCTATGTATGCGTAATTTTCAGTGACCACCTCCATGCAAAGATTGCAGTTCCATTTTCACTATGGAATACCCTTGAAACCTTACTCTGAGCGAATGTTGGCAAAAACTCATTATATATATATAATGACTTAGTTTGTATAGCTTTTTCGGTTTGTTTATTAAGATCAGTAGGGAAAATGTTGTCTCAAAGCCAAAAAACTAAAAATCTAAAGTCTAGACTAAAAATCCTCAAATGACGTCACTGAATTTTCAAAAGTCAGGAACTCCTTTGGGCCTCTGCCTTGGGTTATATTGTGAACAAAAAAACCCCGAATCTTGAAAAGACAACATTTAGTACCCAATCTATTATTATTAATTAATCTATGAACTAACCTTAATAACCTTAATAAACAAACAACCTTGGTCCCGAAGCAAAATAATGATTTTATTTGAATTATCAGATTGTTATCTCTGGAGGATATTCTAGTAAAGCTGGCTGGTTGAAAGATGTTCAAATGCTACAGAGCTATGATCCAGATTGCACCTCAGTAAGCATTAAAAATAAAAATAAAACAAAATTAAAAATTATAAACATATTTTTAAAGATCTCTTATAATGCAATTATAAAGGATTTTAATTTTAATAATTTACTTTATCATGTTTTACAATACTATAAAATATTTATATGATATCAGATGAAAATATTTGGCGACTTCTATATTTCTTGTTCTTCATTTTTTTCTTGTTTGTACATCTTTCAATCATATTTCAGCTAATTTTGAAAGAATTTTTTTTTATATCCTTGTAGTATGCCACTCTACAAGAAAGAACTATTTTTAGAGGATCTTGCTTTTTTTCTGAACTCTCTTGAATTGAACTAGCTAAGAGGATCTTGCTTTCTTTTTTTTCTGAACTCTGTATTGAATTTTTTTACTCATGGTTACATCTGACTAATCAAAACACACAATTCCTGATACTTTCTTGGGGGGAGGGGGTTGAGAGCAAGCATCTCACCCCTTCCCCTCCCCGGGCAGGGGGGAACATCTTCCAAGCCCCCATCTCTAATATCAAGAGTTTTCCTTTCCAATTTTTCCTGTTCAATTTTCTTTTTTCTTCTTGCTTCTTGTTTCTTGTTTGGAATTTTATTTATTATTTTGCTTCCTTCCAGAACTGCTGCCAGTGGGATAATATTGGAACTATTGATGGGAAAGGAGTTTACTCACATTGTGCTCTTCAGTATGACGAGGATCATTTTGTCTTCATGGGTAGGAAATTTTAATTCTTTTATTTTATTTAAATAGGATTTTAGATGTTAGGTCCTTTCCAAAGTGGCACCTTACCAAGGGTATTTTCCCAAGTGGCAATGTCCTAAACGTGCAATTTAAAAAGCAGCAACTTCCAAAGTCTGTTCTAGCCGCAATGCTCAGGCCTCTAGCATGTTCTAGTCGCAGCACTCAGCCCTCTAGCATATTCTAGCTGCAGCACTTGGAAAGGGCCTTTTGGAAATACATGGGATAGTAAGTTCAGTATGATATTTCAGGTGGCAATACATGAAATAGTAAAGGTCAATATGATATTTCAGGTGGCAATACATGGGATAGTAATGGTCAATATGATATTGCTGATGTTCAAATTTTCAACTATAAAACTGGACAATGGACAAAAGGAAAGGTGAATCACTGAAAAGTTATTAAATTGGAGATAAGAACTTTTGCATTATTAATTCTCTAGATATCTTTAATTTTGTAGTCCAAAAAATTAAGTAAATTCCTTTTAAATACCCTTAAAGGTTCAAGCAAATATTTTTGTTGTCTGCCAATAGAATTGCAATAATATGAAATAATTGCAATGCTAGTTTATGGCTGGCACTGTTAACAATTTTTAAAATATCTTCTGTTAAGACCGTTAATAATATAGATATTGTAAACAACCAGTAATTTTTTAAATAGCAGAAAATGCCATTAACAAAAAAAACTTTTTGTTTTTAACTAAAACCAAGAAGCTACCTGATTTATAAGTAATTTACAGTTTTAACTAATTATTTATGAATGGCATGAAAAAGGTCAGAATGTGCCCAGTTCTATATGTGAACTCCTATTTTTAAGGACATTCCAATTCCCAGACAAGGGCATGGGTGCATCAAAACAACTCATAATGGAAGGTATTTAATCAAGCATTGCCTTATTTCACCAACCTATAAGAATATAAATCTTAAAAACTTTAACTTCACTGGACTAGTAAGAATGCTCATGCTCTCATTCAGACTGGTGCAACAATGAATCATAGTCTCAGAAAAATTTGAACCAATTGAAAGGAGGCATGGTGTTTCTCCATACATAAATATTTTTTTCCACTGATCACTTTCTTAAACTGTATTTCACTTAACCCGCAGGTTTTACAAAGAAATATTTATGAGGGCCAAAGAAACTTTTAAAATTGACACACTTTTATTTTTAAAAAAATACAAAAAATGTATAGGTGAAAGTGACATTAAAACTTAAACCCCTGAAGGATTCATTGATAAACAACCCGAGGGTATTGCCCAAAGGTTTATCATTGAATCTTTCATTCATTGAATTTTTATTGATGAAATTTTTCTAAGAATAAATGACATCTTGAAATTAAAAAAAAAGGGATGGAATAATGATTGCTGGAGGGTTCTGCAATGGAAACCCCAACCATCCTGACTGCTATCAACTACGCCTTGACTCAACCATGTTCTATGATTTTGAATCAGGTAAATTTCAACAAATTTTCAAGAAGATCTAAAAAGATTATTTTTTATGCTGGTGCTCTGCAAACTTAACAATTATTCACAATTTTGATTTTAAGAATAATACATACAGTCCTTGTGCTCCTTAACAATTATTTCTTTTGTTAAAAAGTTTTCTTAAATCTTCAATTTCCAACCAAAAAAAATGTTTTATTTTTGTTTTCTCCTTAAAAGCTAAATGTAATAAGTGAAAAGAAAGATTATTATTGCACTGTTTAGTGTATGTATCTTATAAAACAACAATTGCTCTGTTTTTGATTTGGCTAAAATGCTTTCAAAAACTCTAAAATTGTGGCGTTGGTTCTTATTTTTACTTAAATTACACCATATTTGTTGTTAAGTAAAAAAAATTATAATTAAACATGTTTTCCTTTATTTATTATGACTACTTTTATCAGACGAATGGACCGAACTATCTCCTTTGAACAATGCTAGAGACGGACTTGTCCTCAACAATGTCGAGGGAACTATCATGGCCATTGGTGGTCAGTACAGGGGAGCACCAGTTGAGATCATTGAAAAATGGAACGGAGATAGGTACAAGCTTAAAATTTAAAAAATTGGAGAAAATAAATGATTTAAGAAAAAAAAATTTGATTTTGGGTAAAAAGTAACAAAAAAAGAGGAAAACACTTGTTAATTAATTGCTGTCTAATTTTTCATTCACCCCCCCCCCCTCCTTCAGGCCTCGGCCCTCCTCCATCCTTCAAATCTTGAAATAATTTCTTGAAAATATATACCCCTGACATATTTTATATTTCAGCTGGGAGGAATCTATCTCTCTGAAGGACAAGGTTTCCAGCTTTGCTAATGTGCAAGTTAAGAAGACTGATTACAAGTGTTAAATCTGTTCAATAAATTAATCAATCAATTAATAAATCGTTCAACCAATTAATAAATTAATATTACGCATTACAAATTTTACTTTATAATTGCTAATTCATAAAATTTTACGGTTTTATGGCAAGAAATGTATCTATAAAAAAATTTATAAATATTGTATGGTTGGTTACATTATGTTTAGTATGATTAATAAAATAACAAGCTTTAAAATTGTCATAGAAGGGAGCATTAATTCTGTAATATGTACAGTTGTCTCAAAAAATCTCATCCATTGAGGGTAACCCTGTAAATCAAGTAAAATTAATTTCATTTCCTAATACAATGATGTTCAGGATTACCTGTCCCAGCAGACCAATGGCCTGCAAGGAAGGCATTACAACATTCAAAGATACAACAATATAGCGCTATAAGACTGAATTTATCAAAGATACAACAATATAGCAGACTAAATTAATCAAAGATACAACACTATAGCGCTGTAAGACTGAATTAATCAAAGATACAACAATATAGCTCTATAAGAGTGAATTAATCAAAGATACAACAATATAGGGCTTTAAGACTAAATTAATCAAAGATACAACACTACAGCGCTGTAAGACTGAATTAATCAAAGATACAACAATATAGCGCTATAAGACTGAATTAATCAAAGAAACAACAATATAGGGCTATAAGACTGAATTTATCAAAGATACAACAATATAGGGCTATAAGACTGAATTAATCAAAGATACAACAATATAGCGCTATAAGACTGAATTTATCAAAAATACAACAATATAGTGCCATAAGACTGAATTTATCAAAGATACAACAATATAGCGCTGTAAGAGTGAATTAATAAAAAATGCAAATTCTGTCCAATTCTGCAGCTTGGATTTTTATAAATAAAAATGACATGAAATTTTAACATGATATTGATTTAAATTTTACATTGTACGTATGTTTGTATAAATATCTATTTTAATACAAAGTAGCTTGATAACCCAGCTAATGTCTGGAAACTATGCTTTTTTAAAGTCAGCCATGCTCCACTTAATATTCTTTAACTAAGTTGCAAGAATTTTTCCAATAAATTATGGAGGCAAATCGGTAAAGAGAGGTTCCGGAGTTAAGATAAATAGGACATCCCAAAATACAAACAGAGATTACAACTTATAATATAAAGAAAAAATCTATTAAAAGTCGGGGTTTAAACACAAAACAGTCAAGTAAATATGAAATTAATATAATATAACTAATTCAAAAGATTGATTCACTAAAAATAAATTGGAATTTGCGTAAACGCCAGATTTCGAATAAGAAACTGTTTACTTGCATCAAGCTTTTAATTTGTTTAATCCACGTTGAGTTTTGTAACCATAATGGAGTAATCAATCTTTATTTCCTATTTAGCTGTTTGATCATCAGAGTTTATAATTTGAAATATGCAGGTTTTCAAATAACATTAGAAAATTTGATAATAAGGCGAGTAATCAGTTATATTAATCTTTTTTTTTAATATATAGTTTTTGCCTAAAACTCAAATGTTCTCATTCCTTTATATTTGCAATCTGTTGGTATAAACAATTTATATCTTAAATTTTAGATTTTTTCATCTAACAGAATTCATAGTTTTAAATATTTAGGTTTGTGACAAATTGGGTGGCAAAAAGATGGGTATTAAGAATCAGATCTGAGTTCCAAACCGTGTGCAATTTCAAACCTACACTGCAGTGACTGTTCAGTAAGAACATCCCCTGACGGTGGATTCTCATTTGAACTACTGCCGTTTGAACTATGGTACGTTTGAACTATTGTTCGTTTGAACTATTGTTCGTTTGAACTATTGTTCGTTTGAACTATTGTTCATTTGAACTACTGACATGACGTCATATCCTGTAGTTTAAATCAACGCATTTCTTGCTCATTTGAACTATTTTTCTACCCCAATTCATTTTACTCGTTTGAACTATTGTTCATTTAAACTACTCACGTGGTCCCACGTGCAGTAGTTGAAATGAACAATAGTTCAAATGAACAATAGTTCAAACGGCAGTAGTCCAAATGAGATAGCACCTTTCCTGACCAGCTAAGTCAGGTTAAGTCTATTAGGTCAGATCTGAGCTTAAAACTTTAGAATGGTTTATATATCGAGAATCGAGATTAATGCTTGATCCTCTCTTTTTCATATTATCGAGTCTAACCTAATCTTGTACTTGTATCCTGAAAAGTGTATAAAATTTAACCAATTAATCTGAGTCGCGAATAAGAAGCCGATAAATTCAAAATTTTGCGCGCCATTTAAGATATACAGAAACGGAGGGACTCTCTAATTTTAAAAAACCGGTTTTTGATTTTTTCTCTACCATATCCAAGAAAGAACGGTTTAGGAAGAAAATCAAGAGTGTGTCCATTGGAATTTGTAAGGATATCTCATTCTGAAGTTTTCAGCTCTGGTTTTACAATCTGATTACTTCTTCCAAAGTGATTCAACAATTCTACAATTTTAAAAAAATTATTGGATGTTTTAAATTAGCTGTCCAGTACAAAAATTTTTTAGTTAAATGGCTTTACACAATCCCATATGCATGAGGTAAACCATACCAAGGAGATTAGAAGGAGGGGCTGATAGGGTTTCTGTACACTTTGCTGTGACGTTATTGGACTGCTGAAGAACTATTTTTAGCGTAAAAACAATAATAAAGATTGTAAACAATAACACAAATAATAAACAGACATCTAGGGGGAAGATAACCTTGAATTTGCTAAAAAATGTCTCTGTAATAAGGTCCTTTTCGTATAAATTAACTAAAATCCTTAACTTTTTTATTCTTTTTTAACAAGATTTAATACTGCTTTCACATTTTACTAAATCATGTTTGTTTACATTAGATGGGCTGCCTTTGTTATTATTGTTACGCAAAAACCATTTCTTCAGCAGTCCAAAAACGTCACAGCAAAGTGTACGCGGAAACCCTATCGCCCCCTCCTTCTATTCAATATCTCCTTGAGGTAAACCCATCCCTTCTGTGAACGCCCATTTCATGATCAAAAATCTTTATTATTTCCCATCACGTTATCTATAAATACAAGACGTTCATATATATATATATACATGGCATTATATGTTGACTATAAAGCCGGCCAAATGGCTGGACCGAATGGGCTGACATTTGTTGTGGACACTCATGGGTGGCCGGGGGATGTTTTAAGCTTTAAAGCTAAACAAATTGGTAATTTAAGAAAAAAATTTAATATTTTTTTTCAAATATTTTTTTCACGGGCAACGCCGAGACCTTCAGCTGATTGGGAATTCTGATCAATTTCGCCCTATCCCCCACCTTTGAATGCAGCCGGTTTCAGAATAGAGGCTTGTCTTGTATAGATTCTAGAATTTTCGTGAACAGACTTTTCAGGGTTAAACAACCTACTTCTCTGTGATTGGTCGGATTCTCCTAGCTCACGTCTGATTGGTTTCTTTGTGTCATGTGACAAAACAAATTGAAGTTGCATACAAACCGTGGGTTCGATAGCAATAAATAAAAAAACATAAAATCAAACTAATTACTGAAATAAAGATCATTGAAGAAATTAAAACGTTTTTAAATTTTTAAATTTTTCTTTGTTTAATATTTAGTTTGTTTTCCAAGTGTACCGCGGTATGGGGCCCGACATCAGCTGTTTGCGAAGCTGCCGACATTTCCAGTTTTCTATTACGTCGAATCCACAACACATCCTTCACTGAAAATTCACAATCTAACAAATTTCCACGTTATTAAGAACTTGAGCAGAAATATTCGATTTTTTGAACGATCTTATCGATCCGTTGGTTCGATTCAACCCTTTTCTGACGGTTGTCAGTTTTGTTCTCTAAAGTGTTAAACATATTAAAATCAAATTAAAATTCAAAACCAGTCTTCATAAATCTTCTCACTCTTCTTCACAGTCTTTCTAGGTAATTAATATACAATTATTAGACTATAATTTATAGTTTATGTACTTATATGGTTTTATTAGTTAATTAAAGGTATCTCATTTAAATTGATAAAGAAACTCGATTAATGTTCTAAATTAAAGTATAAATCGGCTATTTATCTAAACTCTAGGTGAAAATTTCTTCAGGTCTGTGTAAATTCCTAGAGAACGCAGCGCTCGGCTTCCTAGTCTGTCTTCCAAAAATCGTATACTAGGACAGACCCAAAATATTTTTTCCGAAAAGTTTTGGTCATGTGGCCGCAGCGCTCGGCCCCCTAGCATGTCCTAGCCGGTTATTTCCTAGAGTAATTTTTGGACCCCCGCGGCCCTTCCTCTCCTATCAATTTTGTACATGGATCTTAATTGTAAGACATGTGGCCGCAGCGCTCGGCCCCCTAGCCTGTCCTAGCCGCAGCGCTAGGCCCAGAAAGTGTCTTAACTTAACCCGTGGCCACAGCGCTCGGCCTAGAAAGTGTCTTAACCTAACCCAACCCTAAATAAATACTAATTCAACTGAATATAGTGGTCATGTGCAAAATTGATAGGAGGGGGAGGGGTCCAAAAATCGTTCTCTGGGACAGACCCGTCCGAGCCGCACCGCTCGGCCCTGAAATTGGCATAGCCTTGCCTAGCCTTAAAAATGTTTCAAAATATGTATTAATTTTTTTGTAAAGTAGTGGTGATGTACAAAATTGATTGGGGGAGGGGGGTGGGGGGTCGGAGTCAAAAAATCGTAAACTATGACGGACCCAGAATGTTTGATTATGTAATATTGATGATACTGCATTTATAAGGATAAAAATAAATACTGTAGTGCTTGACTTAACGTAACAACTGAAATGATTCTTAAGTCATATTTTTAGATCCTTCAGTTATCTCGAGTTCTACCTCCAATTAATAATTTATAGCTAGCCACGTTCACAATGAACACAGTATTCTACACCTACATATTTAGTATGAAGTTATTTACTTCTATTAATACACTGTAGCTAGCTACCTTTATTTTATTATCAACGTTAAATTGTATACCTCCATTATAATTCTTCAACTCTGTTAATGACCTCCATTATGAACTTTGTGTTCTACACCTCCATCATTAATCTATAGTTCTCTGAATTACCTCTGTCATGAACTGTTCTACACCTCCATTATCAATCTATTTTACTGTGAATTACCTCCATTAATTTAATGATGAGCTTTGAGTGCTAAACCTCTACACTCAATCATGTCTCTTAGTAATCTAGTGAGGAGTATACTTTCCTCAATAACCTAGTGAGCTTCATCCATTACGTACTTTGAGTGCTAAACCTCTACACTCAATCATGTCTCTTAGTAATAAAGTGAGGACTGTACTTTCCTCAATAACCTAGTGAGCTTCATCCATTACGAACTTTGAGTGCTAAACCTCTATACACTCAATCATGTCTCTTAGTAATCTAGTGAGGACTATACTTTCCTCAATAACCTAGTGAGCTTCATCCATTACGTACTTTGAATGCTAAACCTCTACACTCAATCATGTCTCTTAGTAATCTAGTGAGGACTGTACTTTCCTCAATAACCTAGTGAGCTTCATCCATTACGAACTTTGAGTGCTAAACCTCCATTATTAATCGAATAATTCTTTTGAGTTATCTCCATTTTGTGATTTGAGTTCTACACCTCCACTATTAATACAAAGTTATTTACCTAGTGAGGTGCCTCCATTATAAACTTTGAGCTGTACACTTCCATAAATAATGAATGTTATTCATCTAATATTAATCTAAAGCTATAACTCCATTTTGAATCTTAATGGTGTACTTAAGGTTTCACTTAACATATTTTTATTATGGCTAGTATCATTCTATAAAAATAATTTGAAGTTCAAGGTCCAAATCAGATAAGAGCTATATTATATCGTGGGCCCTGGAGTAAGCAGAAATGATGTACTGCAGCTAAAATCTTGTTATTATAAATTGCCTCCTTAGAGTTGTTTAGCATCTTATGCGTGTTTTGAGATTTCCAAATTGTGGTCTGCCGTTTGGTACCTTAAGAATTGACTGAGATATTGGGAATTTTGCCTAAAATTCAAAGTATTAAAGGTTGATAACTTATGATACAAAGAATGAGGCTGAATTTTACTAAGTTTTAAAGATTTTAAATGTTTTCTTTACTTCTTTGACAATTATTAACTTTACGAAAACCATAGACAAATTGTAAGTCCAGGGTCCAATGTCAAACGTATTACATGACACCCCAGCCATAAAATTACATCTAACCATGACTGATATATCCATTTTATTATATATCCATAATACCTCCAGTATTAATCTAAAGCTCTACATTTTATCAATATAGAATTTGACCTCCATTATTAATCTAGAGCTCTACCTCCATTATGCCGCTTCCTGTTGTTAATCCTGCCAATGAAGAGTTTGATGAAGGAATTGATGAAATTATTGAAGATCTGGAACCTGCGAGATCTAAGTCTGAGGTAGGGTTTATCCTTTTGTTAATTATAAAGCAAAGAACGAAAGGTCAAAAAGGTCAAAAGCTTTGTTGGGCAAAGACCGTATCGAAGTCAAGAAGTCAACACTACGTTTGAATTCAAGAAGTTAAAGGTCTAAGACGAAGAAATTAGAAAGGGGGAAATTTTAAAATCGGTGTGACAAATTTTTTTTTCCTATTGCCAAAGAAAAGGCAAAAGAAATTACCTTTCCCCTGAAATTCAAAAACTCGCTCGGAACATTCATTTTTAGATCTAAAAAAAATTGAAAGTTCATTTATTTATTTTTTATTTATTATTATGCAACTACAAAGCACGAGATAATAAAAAGGATAAAGCCCAAATTATTATGTAGATAAGGACCCACCTTACCAGAGTAGGTCGTTTTAATTGGTTGAACCATCTTAAGCGAACAAGAATTGTAAATAAATGGGACTGAAAGTTTAAGAAAATTTCAACTCCACGGATAGTCATCATAATTACCAACTCGAGGGATAACTCGAAGTTATTTTCTCACGCGATTTACCCTGGCCAAAAATTCATATTTTCCCTTAAAAAAGTAAAGATAAGTCATCTATATTTATATTTTGCTTGTTTGTATCCAATAAACGCCAAAACAGCTGAACCGATCGGGCCCAATTTTTTTTAACCTCGCGTGACCCCAGGAAATGACTAAGGTTGATCGAATTTTCCAAAATTTGCCTCTTACAAAATTCGATTTTGAAAGTTTGTGAAAATCCACAAATTTTTTTTTATTAAATCCAAAAAATTAATTTGTTGTTTTACAATGTATTCAAAGAGAACATGTTTACAAGTGAAATAGCAGATGGGCGAGCCTTGTCTGTTTGTTTGTATTCAATAAACTTAAAAACGGCTCGACCGATCGGACCCAAATTTTGTGTGGGACCTCACATGACCCAGGGAGTGTGTATGGATGATAGAATTTTAGAAATTTTGCCTTTACCAAATTTAAATTTTTAGAAGTTTGAAAATCCACGAAATATCTTTATGGAATCCGCAAACTTTAGTTTTTTGTTCTACAATGTACTCATTGTTAAAATTGAAATTGAAGATGGGCGCAATAAAAGCCTAGTAAAACAAAATTCGCGAGGTTCCAACATTCCAAACATTTTTGTCGCAAATTTTGACAAAATTTAAAGTCTCATTATAATTGCCTTGATCTAGGGAGATGCCGAGGTTGTCTCTGGTTCCCCTGGAATCCTGAAGGACCCTAATGGTCTCCGTATTTCTGCAGCCAGGGTTGTGAGAAAGGTAAAATTTATTATTCTCA
>NW_019397026.1:40297-114913 GCF_000591075.1 Eurytemora carolleeae | reverse complement strand
TATCTTAGACTGATCTCAATAAGAGTGAACAGTCCCTTAGATACAACGGGATGAGGATCAGTACCGCCCGAACTTTAGAAGAGAAGACACGCATATACAGCCGTCCGTCTTCCACTATTGTTCCAGGCCTCGTACTACCAGCACAGCTTACAGAGAGCTTCTACGGATATGAGCAATGATGAAGATACAATGATGAACCAAGCACACGGATCGACACCAGATGATGGACATGATGAGGACTTGATTGCGAGGAGACAATGAAGGAGATGTACGACTTCCTTGGTGAGATATCTGAGCAGATCCAAACATTCAATACCACCATGAGGAGAAGTGCAAGCTCTGGTCAGCCACCAGTGGTCCCTGACGATAAACTGTGGGACACGGGGTTGGCTTGGGAAAGAGAGTTTAATCTTTACCCAGATGCAAGTAGAGATGTTATTATATCTCGCTTGTATAACCAGGTCTGGGACCTGCTCCAGAAGATGAAGGAGCGTGTTGCCCAACGGACCTGGAAAACAGAGGATCAGGAAATAGTTGAGGGATTGATCAACATAATGGTCTATCTGTACGTAATAATATATCAACTGATCATATCCTTAAAGATCAAGTTGAGAATCATGCTGTATAAAGACCATGATTCGTCTGTATTGATTATAACGTTAAAGTACATAATATGATAATATAATGCTGTAATGTACAATGATGTATAAATAAATACATGTATGAAATGTTTATTAAAGAGAGAGGGTGTTATCAGGTTGCAATGATTATGAGTAATATTAGAGTGGATTCGAAATTAGAAAGTAGAATTAACTTGATGTATGAAAATATCAGGTTACCAAGATGATGAGTAATATCAGGATTGAATCCAAGTATAAGATTAGTCCCATATATGAAAGTATCAGGTTTCAAAGATAGTGTATTACACAAAGGTCCAATCTGATAAAATATTTAGACTTAGTGTGTATCGTTATCTATAAAATAAAATGAGTTTGATTCATTGCTCTGAGATGATTGAATGTGAAAATACAACACTACACATATAAATTATTTTTTAGAGCCAAAACCGGGATTTTTAGTGACCCAAAGAAACTGTCAACTATGATGATTTATTAAAGATACAATTTTATATTATCCGTGTCGAGATTTTTCTTAAGTTATCAAATTTTTATTTAAAAAGTCGATCCACTAAAAATACCATCATTACACAAAAACGAACATTGATTGTTTACTATTTCAATATAACTTTATGTCAAGAATCGTTTCAAATGCACCAAGAAATATTTAAAATTAAGTAATTCCAACCGCTTCACTGTTTTGTTTAAACTCAAAGTTTTGAACTTGCGCGCCAGCGGTATTTTACGCCGCAATTCGGAATGGGACCGAGTTTGATTTCATCGTCTTCTCTAACTAGTTTTTCTTTCGGTTTCATACGCGTAAATATACTAATTAGAATAATGGTCATAACAACGAAGTCAAAATCGCTTCCGGGGAGTTGTGATCTACTATGCACTCATTGTAGTAGAATAAAACGACGTTTAGTCAGTTAACACAAAATTAATAACTTTGGAAATGGGACAAGCACAAATATTATGCCTAATTTTGAAGTTTAACACAGCATTTTAGAGTCGAGAAATGTTTCATTTACGTCCCCCCCCCCTCCACCTATGGGTTTTTTACCTCCAGAAGTACTTTTTTACTACAAAACAATGAAAGCCTAAAAAGCCTAAACACACTTTTTTCAGAGAAACCAGTCTAACCCTGAAATAATAAAAAATAAATATTAAATTATTAATGTTGAAAAATTGAAATTGCGTGTGCAAGCAATATAGGGCAGGGGGAGAGGTCAAAAACCCCAATAATAGAACTGAAACTAATCAGTTCCAAAAATCCAAGTGTTTGTTTATGTTTAAAGAATCTTGCGCTTTGCCACATGGTATAACCAGAAGGATGCTCAATTATTTTAATGGATATTTCTCATGTTACAGAATATTTGGTGAAATTGGATACTTTTTTTTTGAAAAAGAGAGGGTCTGGCAGTGTCATTTGGATGTCCCAGACTTAGCCACTCTATGTGGGGGCTCCCTCAGGATTCTAGGGGGGGGGGGGGGGTAATTACCACCAGGATTCTGAAACTCAGGAAAAGAAATTATTGCGAATAGTAAACCCAAATCCATTGTTGTCTTATCATTATTAAGACTTTAGAAATAGAAAATGCCAACAAGTCTTATAAATTTGGTCCCTCAGGGTTTAAAAAGGAAATTATTTACTCCGGTATTCCTAAACCTGATCTTATAGCTTATATGAACTTTGGAAGAAAAACATCTGAAATTACGAAAAATGTTGCTTTGCTAAATAAAAGAGGACAAGTACGTCTTGTTGCAGTGTACAAAAATACAGAACCTCTTTAATTTTCAGGAAGGGATCCATCTATCAAGTCCGTTTTCCAAACCCTCACTGCAACTAACAAATTCTTTAAAAAAAGTTTGACAACTGTATTGAAATGTTAAATTGTGTAAATGCATTTAAATTAGCAAATTTGTTTGTATAAATGATGACCAAAGTGAGGTCAAAACAAAAGAAACAGGTCTTCAAAATAAACAATTTTTAAGTGAGCTGCCCTAGAAACCAGCGACGTCGTTCGACCAGTCCCCTTAGGTTGTGTTAGGTCAGATTAGGTCGGGTTACATCAGATTACCAAACTGGTTGAAACATGACCAGTCCTCCAGGTCGTGTTTGGTCAGTTTAGGTGGGGTTAGGTTGAGTTACTTAACTGATCTCATACTGGTCTTAACCTGACCAATCCACTTAGGTCAGATTTGGTTGAGATTGGTTGAATTATGTCAGGAGACCTAACTGGTCGGAACATGACCTGTCCCCCTAGGTCGTGTTTGGTCAGGTTAGGTCGGGTTAGGTTGAGTTACCTAACTGGTCTCATACTGGTCTTAACCTGACCAATCCACTTAGGTCAGATTTGGTCGAGATTGGTTGAGTTATGTCAGGAGACCTAACTGGTCGGAACATGACCAGTCCCCCAGGTCGTGTTTTGTCAGGTTAGGTCGGGTTAGGTTGAGATACCTAACTGGTCTCATACTGGTCTTAACCTGACCAATCCACTTGGGTCAGATTTGGTCAAGATTGTTGAGTTATGTCAGGAGACCTAACTGGTCGGAACATGACCAGTCCCCCTAGGTCATGTTTGGTCAGTTTAGGTTGGGTTAGGTTGAGTAACCTAACTGGTCTCATACTGGTCTTAATCTAACCAATCCACTTAGGTCAGATTTGGTCGAGATTGGTTGAGTTATGTTAGGAGACCTAACTGGTCGGAACATGACCAGTCCCCCTAGGTTTATATATATATATATGTACTGTGTACTCACTGTATTATGATAGGTTGGAAAAAAAATAATAATATCAAAAGAATATAACTAAATAACAAATGTAGATTGAAAAAAGGTAAATAAGGAAAACTGTTTTAATATTTTATTCGTTATCCAGATAACAAACTTTACCAAGAGAAATTGGGTAATAAAAGATTACAATATTTACGGTATTTGGTTTCCAAAGGATACAATAGTTACAGTATTTAAGTATTATTCAAATAAATCTATTCTTGGCGTCCCAAGAATAATAAAGAAAAAATTTTAACAAACTAGTTTCACCGAGATCATATTAGTAGATCACGTCTGAGGTCCTGTTTAAATAGACATACTTAAATAATAAAGCAAAGATTGCAAGGACCCAGAGAACATTGAACAAAACAGAGAACAGAAGACGAATATCTTCATACTTAATTGGTTTATGGTATACATCATGAAGAAAAAATTAAAGAATATAAAGAACTGTTTTCAAAATTTTTAGACAAACTTAAATTTTTCAATTCCCAAAGACTGTTAACAGGCTTTAGTTCTATATCAGGGATAGGACTGCTATGCATTCGAGGTATAAACGGGCTGGATCCCCCTGATACCACCGCAGTTGCTCCCAAAAAATCGGAAGCTATATAATCAGCTGAAGAATCATTCGAATCCAAGTTATATCCTGATTGAATGTCCTTGTGAACGAAGGGCACTTCATAACGGTGAGTCAGTCGACTCACAGAAACTTCAGCAGTTGAAACAAAGGTTCCTCTGTAATGGTAGACAAGTTCCAGGATGTAACTGAAACCGAGTCAAATTGCTGGATAGAGTGGCTCATAGACATCATCGAAATTGACTGGCTGTCAACCTGAGCTTAACTCATAACCCTCTGAGAACGTCTGAACAAACCCATAACTCTCTCCTCAATTTGAAGAACAGTCTCAGGATACTTCCTAAACAATGCACCGTTATCATATAAATAGACAAGTAAAACATTAAGAAATTAATGGAGTCAATAATTAACAGGAAGATTTAATCACAGCCATCTAAGTATGATAACTCAAATTACCTGCGAAGCATGCAGTAAAGCAGAGATCCAGCAAAAGCTGTAGCAGCAAGAGCGCCTAGAACAATCTCAATTTCCCAGCTAGGTTCTGCGTCCTCCTCAACAGCAGTATCATCAGACACAAGCAGGACAAGAGCGCAATTATCCTCTTTGTCTTCCGTGATATCGCCCAGAACAGCAACTGCTCCATTAGCATGCAAAATAGCTCTTAGAAGAGAATTCTCCACTGAGCTCCGCCACAAACTCATGATGAAGAATAAAGTATGGCCACTGGAAGAATAGCAAGATAAACTGAATGAATAATGCGTACAAATCTCAAGAAGTAACGTCACATCTGAAAGAAAATTCAGGTTACAATTTAAAAATTTATCAAAAAAAAATTAATTAATANATCACACCTCTGTTTCTTCTCCTTCTCCTGTTGACGGGTTGAGAAACTCTAGAAAATGAGAAAAATTCTTCTCCATCTTTAGTCCACAGGTTAAGCTTGATATCCAGTCCTAGATCCACTCCTTCCCTATACAACTCCAAGAGTTTATGTGTAATTCTCATTGTTTATGTTTAAACTCCCCGCCATAGCAACAGCTAGCTGGGTCAGCTGGTATCTGGCTAGGAGACAGAGAGTCACAGATTGCTAGTAGGGTTAGGCCGACTGGTATTGTTAATACTCCATAGAATTCTCATCCAGCATTTGTTTCTTCATTCCTTCTTCACAATAAAGAATATTCATTTGTTCAACTATTGTAATAAACGCTGAAAAAAATTTGTTCACTGCGTTTGGGTCAGTGTAGTAAATTTCCTTTGAAATTTAACTCAAGATTTTGCTGAAAATATTGCCGAAACTGGCTTTTCTATCGTGAAAAATTTAACGATTTTGGGTTTAGACATAAACGAAAACTTTGACTTGGAAGAAACCAATTTTAATAAGCTCATGGTGAAAATTAGAGGAGCTACACCCCACAACTGATAATTTCACCCTCACTGGATCTTATATTTTCTTTTTACATAGAAACCAAGGATGCGCACACGGTCCACAACGGACTGTAAAGGTTTAACTAAATGAATCATATCTAACCTAGATTCTCATTAACTAAATGTCAAGCCTTAAAAATTGTGCTTAAAATCGAAAATCGTCTGATCGTAAATTTGAGGAACAAGTTTCCAGTTTTTAAATTTTGCTCAGAATTGAAATTCTCGTAATCTTAAACATGAATCTTAAACTAGCCTTTGGACGTAGTATCTCTCAATACCACGTTTACACCTGTAAATCTTCAACCAGATTGAATTGACTCCGATGTGCATACTCGTTAATAAAAGTCCAAGATATCAAATTAGTCTAAAATTGAAGATCTTACTTAAATAGTCAAATGTTTCAACTCAAGTCTTGAATTCCAATGATATTCAAAATTCCAAAATAAGAACTCTATCAACATGTTTAATTATAACCCTGACGGCCTTGATTTCAAAGGGAAATGGAAGATTTCTTTTTTCCTTTCTTCATAGTTCTCTCTTTACCTAGTTAAACTGAAACCTGGAAGATGAATGAGCAGCGAACCTCAGAGGATCCAGCGGATCCCATAGCTGCACCTCTCAGCGGAAAATAAAGGTAAAAAATATATTCCCATAAGTCCCCGAGAAGACTGCCAGAATTCATTTCATCATCAATGAATTTTTAATCTTTTTTATACAGAGAGCAGGGGCGTGCACACGGATCATTTTGGATTCTAAAGGTCAAAACCCTATTGAACCAAAACTAATGTACATGCTATTTAACAAAATTCTATTAAAATTACAACTTAAAGTATACAATGTCAGTTGTCTAAGTTTAAAGACTTTCTTATCTTTTATTCTATAATTAGATACCTCGGATATTAAACTTCCAAGATATTAAATTAGTCTAAAATCGAAGATCTTACTTAAATAGTTCAATGTTTAAACTTAAGTTTTGAATTCCAATGATACTCGAAATTCCAGAATTAGAACTTTATCAACATGCTTAATTATAATCCCGACAGCCTTGATTTTTTCCTTTCTTCATGGTTCTCTCTTTACCTAGTTAAACTGAAACCTGGAAGATGAATGAGCAGTGAACCTTAATGGATCTGGCGGATCCCATAGCTTCACCGCTCAGCAGAAAATAACGATAAAAAAATATATTTCCATAAGTCCCCGAGAAGACTGGCAGATGTCCTTCATTATCAATGAATTTTTAACCTTTTATATACAGAGAGCCTAGCAGGAGCGTGCACACGGATCATTTTGGATTGTTAAGGTTGAAACCCTATTGAACCGAAACTAACGTTCATGCGACTGGAATAAAATTCTAACAAAAGTAAAACTTTAAGTATACAATGTCAGTTGTCTAAGTTTAAAGATTTTCTTTTTATCCTTTATTCTTTAATTTGATATTTCGGATATAAAACTTTAATACTGCAATCAAAAAACTAAAGGTCATTTTTGTAAAAAATTACGTCCGTAAAGTTAACTAAAAACTAAAGAAATAAAAACTCCCAGTAAAATCGAGTCCCTATAAATAAATTGTCTAAATTAATAGATTTTTATTGATATCGTTCAGAAATTGATCTTTAAATTAAGAGGACTTTGGTTTAAAATCTGAATCTTCCTTCTTACCCGGAATCTTCTATCAAAATAAACTAATAATCTTTTTTTTCACTGATTCAGTCTGAGAGAACTGTAACGCCTCCTGAACCGACAAACCTCACCGCAGAGAAACGAGGATGTCTCAAGAAAATGGGACAACTACGCTACATCGATATCTCTAATTCGTAGCACAATATAAACGAGCACCATATCTGCTCTAGAGTATTGAAGATTTGAGAAAAATGAAGAGATTAAACCCTAATCTCTTTTCAATGTCCTAGACAGGAGCGCAGAACCGTCAATGTTCTATGTGAGTCTAGTTCTTAAATATAATGTGTTTTCTTACAATTGAAACTAAATTATTCGCTAATAAGCTATTCACATTTAACATTTCTTAATTTTGGAGTCTGTCATCTTCACATCGGTCGTGTAGATTCTAAACCACAGAGAGAAAAGAACATGCAGGAAGGAACCATCAATGTTCCTCGCCAGTATGTATCTCAAATATATAGTTTTCTATCTTTACGTTGGCTAAATAGCATCAAGACGACATAATTTAACAAATGTAATGCCATACCAACGTAGAACCTTCAATGTTCTTCGTTAGTACAATCGTTGTACTATCCATATAGTGTACATCGACTTTATATCAATGTTTCATGAAAATTGTAAATTGTTTGCACAAACTGATTTCTACACAAATTGCCCAAATTACATGAAAACGGTTCTTATATTAAAAATTTCTATTCAATCCACATACCCTCTTATCGTCAATGACTTATTATATGCTTTTAATGTTCTACTACTTCACTGGTGTACTCTCCAATTTATATGTTTTGCAGGATCCAAGTATCCTTAATTGGAAATTTTTAATTTATGAAATGTACGTATTTAATCCTTATACAAATCTCTCAAAAATGTAAACGAGTTTGTCGTTATTATTGAATACATGTAAACTATTTTGTATTTATTTCACAAATCTCTCAAAAAAAAATGTAAACAAATTTGTCGTTAAGCATTATTAATGAACACATGTAAACTATGTTGTACAATTTAAATAATAAGACAATAAATATTTAGATCTCAAAAAAATTTCCTTTGAAATGATTGAACCAGTCTTTGTTTTTTCCAGTCCATATTTCAGAATTGGGCATATGCAATACCCCGACACAATATGCTCAGACATATGAGTTATGTTTCCTTCAGTTTTGTTTTCTGGTTTCAAATAGCTCTCAAATTGGCAATATAGAACTAATGCATTCTCCATTAATGCATTAATTTTCAAAAATTTTATATTTCGTTTGTTGATGGTAGGGTAGGAGATTTTGGTTGGTTCATTTTTACTACAATGTTGGATATGTTCCTTCATACCTTCATCCCAATTACTATCAACCCTGAATCCAGTTAAACATCTTGAACAAAAAGTGTGTGTGTGTCCAGGTTGGTTGAGTAGTCTCCACATGGACGTGATACAAGTATAGTGGGTGGGGGTGCTAGGGTACTTCAAGAAATTCAATAAAAATCCAATTAGCATTCATCTGCCTTTTACACACATGAAAAAATATGTAAAAGATGTGACTCTTTGCATAGGGCTAGGAGGGGGGAGGGGGGGGAGCTGGGGTACTTCAAAAAAATCAATAAAAATCAAATTAGCTTTCATCTGCCTTTTACACACATGTAAAAAAATGTGACTTTTTACAACATGGTATTTTTCACTAATCAGGTCTAGAGTAGGATCACTGATACTCTTTCCTGACTTTTTCAACTCTTCATCACTTTTTATAACACTCCCATTTCTCCTATCACTTGAAAGGATAAGACTACCTTTCAGGGATCTCTGCTTTACTTCATCCAGCTCATCTTCCTGCCTACTCAAACTATCCTGTAAATCCTTCACCACCTTCCCTCCTTCCCTTTCTTCATTCCTTCCCTGCTGTTCAGTCAGATGTTTGACAGCTTCAAGAAGTAGCACCACAATAGACTTTGAATGAGCTACTTCTCCTGCTCATACTGCTCCCCTAACCGCAGACTGGTTGGATGGGTTAACCTGGTTGGTTGTGTTAGCCCGTCTTCCTCTCTTCTTTGCAACCCCTGTGGCATCTCCTGCACATGAACCCACTCCACCTCCTCGCAACAAACTCAACTCCTTTATAATATCATCGAGAAAGTTGGTTTTTAGGTATCCTTATCAGAAGAATGCATTTTGTAGCTCAAAAATTAGGAATACATAATTATCAAAAAGTATATCTTATATTCACAGGTTGGGAACTTTGTCTCAGTTGTAAAAAGAATACATAACAATTTGCTCTAGCCAATCGATTTCTCTATTGCACTCTAGACAAGTTGAAGAGAGATCCTGAAATAAAACAAAATTAGGTTAAAAAAATTAAACAAAAATAGGTTGAAACAAAATGAAAATGGGTAAACGATTTTTGGAAAGGCCTTGTGGTCCAAAAATTGTTCTTTAGAACAGACCTTGAAAATGGAAAGTGGCAAACGGAGATTAAATTCAATAATAATCTCCCCCCCCCCTTCCTGACTCCTGAATGTAAAAACTTAGTGGTAATTTCCTAGAGAAAATTTTTTGGACCACTCCCCCTCCCCCCTTCTATCAATTTTGTACATGGATCTCTTGATCATGTGGCCCAGCACCAGCCCCTAGGCTGTCCTAGCCGCGGCACACTGTAAAATAAAAACCAAAACTCGTAGTCTAAAGAAATCCTTTTTATTTACCTAGATTCCATCTCAAGTAACCGTTCTTCGTATTCCGCGTCCAGACTTGAAGTATGCAACCGTAAAAGGTTTAAACCATTCTTTTCTGCCTGGAAACACGTTTCTGTGGATCAAATCTGCATAATAAAAATAATATCAGGGTTAAACTTTGACAAAACTAACTAAATATAAATGTTTAAAACTGAGGATTCACAAAACGTCTCAGATTCTAATGCAGTTTACAAAATATTACGGGCATACTCCTTTTACTGCGCAAACGGGAAATTCAAAAATATACTCAATAAAGGGTCGTCATACTTACATATGCTGGCGTCCGGATAGATGGAAAATATAAAAAAGGATTCTAATCCGTCCAAGCCATTACAAGAGTCTGAAAAGATAAACCTGAGAACCGACTAGATTTTAGAACTGATTTACTATTGTTGACAGCTCAAGCTCTGTATACTGAATGATTCTGATTTTGTTTCTCAGGTAAATCTCGGTCCCAACTGACCAATAGTAGACTCACTCTCATGGTGGAACTATTTCCGACCAATAGGAGAGTTACAACAGGATAGATACAGTGAGTCCTACTTAAAAATGAGTAACTTTCGTTTATTTTCGAAAACCCTTAAAATACGCGTAACGGGGAGTGCAGCAATGGGGCACTTCATCTCCCATGTAATACTGGATGAGCTAAACTTTAAGCTAGGCTGCATACCGCATCACAACACTACGCATGGAATAGTCGACAACTTCCTCCAGCTCACCGGGGTGTCAAACTGTGTCTCACGTAACTGGACCCTTAGAGCTAAGGCAATAAACTCTGCCCTAGCTGACCTTACACCAGGAGCAGAAAGGGCAACCTTAGCCCATATGCTAATAGAATATTGGTTTAAAGCCACTAAAGATGGGCGATTTGGCCACCTGTTAGCAGAGATGGACCAGGCTGGGACAACAGACTTCACAGGAGTAGAGATTAACGATCACTCACTGCCTGATCTTGGCTACTTGCCTGGTAGGACGAACGCAGATAAGTCTGTGTGATGTTGGAAGTTCTGTTCTAAGCTATACATCGTTGTGAGCACGAGACAGTACGTCTATGGCTACCTTCTAGGGAGAGACCACGTTATAAACTTGATTGAAAGACTGAAATCGGTAGCCAATGTTCGTGTATTCATGAAAGTATATCGAACCACAGGGATCAATGAGGACAAGCCGCTAGATATAAGTAAGGCTGTCGACAAAGTCGAGAGGTACATGGGGGCTCGGCTGAGAGAAGCATATCCTGCCGAGGATTCAAAACTCCCGAAGTCTATGAAACGAGTGTTGGCTATACTGGAGAATGATTATCATATGCATGATATTCCTGCAGGAATGGACACTGGAGAGGACAGGAGGAGGGCAAAGCTACTCGAGGGATTGGAGGAGGTCTGCAGACATGCCCATGGCTTGATCAACCTCTTCAAGGACCTAGGAACATACGATGGGATAGTACTAGATCTCTGTTATCTATTCCACTATCTCCCTACACCAGACAGAGATATCATAAACACACTGCGGATAACGAGAGAGAAGATGACTGAACCGAGGTCGACAAATCCTCAGGCAGAGAAAGACTTTCTCGGGTTTTGTGAAATCTACGATCTACTAGCCACTGCGTCGAAGGAGCATTCAATTCCAAGTCACGAGTGTAATGAGGGAAGGGAGGCTGAAGTACAAGTCGCGATAGAACAGGCAATCAAATTTGGCCCTTGCAACCCTCCAGAAAGCCTCTGGGGAGCAGCGAGACTGAAACGCCATTTCCCCTATGTGAACACTGCTGACAAGGCATTCATTCAAGCAAAAGATGTCACCCGTGTCCCAGCCAGGTATGAAGAGTATGTAAATCCAGGTTCTTCAATGTTCAGGAGAAATGTGGCAACAAATGAGCTCTTATATAGCATGTTCAACGTAGATGACTGCGGAGGGGGAGTCAAGATGTCTGACTACAAGGTTTTGTTCTCGAAGGGTCTAGTTAAGAGGGACAACATACAGACCTAGCAACTAAAGCAGAAAGTACAAAGGATGCCCTCACATCTAGAGAAACCCTTTCTCTGAATGAACCCAGGAGAAGAATGTTAAGTGAGATGGACTCTAGTCATCCTATACTCACGAATCATCTAGGGAATATTGCAATGGGGACTAGCCGATCGGACATGGATCTAGCCTTCAGGACATTCCTGTCGAAATCATCTGAAGTTGGGTCATGCTTGTTCATAAGCATAGACGTCAAGGGGTGGAGCCCAGGAGCGAAGAGGAGTTTCTTTCTATCTCACCACGACATACTCATGGGGTACACACAGGCAGACCTTGGTATCTCTTTTAAGAAAGTCTGGGACAATCTGAGGTTCGTCTGTAGGCGGGACGGGTTGAACGTGGACATGCTGATAGATGAGGGGATGGTTCAAGGATGGACGGGAAGGTATGATTGCATATTGCACAGCCACATACTGTTGTATGTCACTGCCAAGCTACGGAAGAAGGGCATACTCTCGGCTGGAGAGGGATACAAGGGAAAGGTGATGATCGATGATGCGTTGTTCTGCTTTTTCTTCTCCAGAAAGTCTACCAAGCTAGAGAAAGAGAAGAAGTGTCTGTTGATCGAAGATGCAATCACAGAAGCATACGCTGAGGTGGGGCTTGTAATTGCCAAGGATAAGACGATAATCTCCACGCTGAACTTCACGTTCCTAAACAGGTTCTTTTCAAAGGGTGCTGAAGTCGTTAAGCCCATTAGGACAATGATGAAAGTGTGCACATCAGCTGACAGAATGATTACCACATTTCAAGGCCAGGTTCAAGACGTGACAGGATCTATCCGGGGAGCCATAGAGAAGGGAGCAGACCCCATGGTGATGTATGTTATGGCTCTCAGGCTTGGCGTGAGCACAGCACTTCAATGGGACCCGAACATTGCCACGAGCAATATAATCAGCCTGATACCCCAGATAATTGCACCGTCTTACCTAGGAGGGTGGGGCTTCCCCTCTTTTGTGGACTTCATAACAAAGGAGAAGACTGATCCGATGAGGCCTGTAAATATGTTCGTTCAGGGGCTTGCCGAGGTCGACGAGGGAGCAGAATGGTTCGGGGAAATTAAGGCAGTGATTGGTGCACTGTATCTAGCACAATTTAGGAACCCAAATGTCCACAGCTTCATGGCTAATCCTACAATCCCTTCATATCACAGAGTTGACGATCCCACGAGCAGCTTAAGGAGAATCCTGCGGGACATGGTACGATGTGGGAACTTCTGCCAGGAGATGGTAAATGCAGCCCTGGTAGACTCGGACACAAGAGTAGCTGAAGCCCTATGGGAGATCGTTATAGCGTGCACCTGGGACCCTGCGACCCTGGAATCAGTCGGGACTATGAGACCGTATGCCAGCCAGATGAAACTGCTCGTGAAGCTGATGGAATGCGAATCGTGTAGGAAACTCTTAAGCCCAATCCAGTTGGCCAGGTGCAGGAGATATGCATGTGTGCATAGCAAGACATCTGTCACCTCCATCCTGTCGAGGTGTGCATTAGAGTACCCAGATAGCAGCATTCGCAGAGTGATCTCTATCGTGAGCTGACACGGTTTATCCTGGACACATACTATAGCTATTTGGGGGTCAGCATGGTTAAATACGCACTCCCTGACCCAGTCGAGGTAGTGGTGAGGCCAAGGGACGATGAGCATGTGATGGTGGTCGCAAGGTATGAGCCTCCTCTCTCTACAGGGACTGATGTAACCGACGTCTCTACGGGGCTCGCATGGAGCAGTCCTGGGTTCAGCTACAACGACATGCATACAGGGAGGTCAAGGAGAGGGAGGGACGTCACCAAAGTTTCTAAAGGGATCTTCGATGTAACGAATCCTGCATATCGGAGTTTACCTATAGAGTCTAGGTCTATTCACATGGCTAGGGCCGTAACTGTGTGCCTCAATTCGAAAGGGCTGCCTGGAGAGCAGTTGTGGGAAGCAGAGTAAGCGATGAATGGATTATTCCCAGACGAGGACACTCTCTTATGCATGGTCAAGATTAGCCCGAGCGTCTCCACTAAGAGAATGACCCGGGCAACCCAACAGACAAGTCACTTGGTTGTAGCATACCCAAATGCATCAGGATGCGTCTCCCTCTGTGCACTAGGGACCAGCGGCCAATCAGGAGAACTGGACTTGATGACTAAGATATCGGACCAACGGGGAAAGTTCCTAAATGTCAAATCCTTCCACGTGGTGGTAAAGGCTCTTACATATAAAGAAGCCTCTCTTCCGAACCGGGTTGAGATTTCGATAGGCTACAGGATGCGCGAAGGGTCGCTAAGGGTGCTAGAAGACAAAATCTTCTCGATTGACAACGAGGACTTATTCAACTCAGCAACGAGGAAGCTTAGAGACCTGATCAGTGACTTCCGAGGAAACCCATTTAAGGACTCAATGACGTACGCTAGCTCAATGGGTGCAAGGGTTGGACTAGTATACGATGCACGGGATGAGGACTGGGATTGTGAGATTGCAGACGATAGCATGTCTGCCCCTGAACCAGAGCTGCCACAGATGTGCACCGTGTCCTTACCCCCCTTTGGGCTGCCCCCTATCAGCAGCAGAAGAGAAAACAGGGGCCCTCAAGTTGATCCGCTAACTCAGAAACCAGAAAGAGATAAGGTGTGGGAGTCAGTGATGAAGAAATATGAAAGAGTACCTCCGGAGGAACGGTGCTACATACGCATGAAGTTGGACCTTCTCTTCACGCTGACTACACATGTTGTGAAGCTACAGCCTAGGGTTAGAGAAATACTCCTTTCTCTAAACGACAACGTTGCAGCTATAAGGCGAGAGAACATGCTACTGAGTGATATGGAGGTAGCCGCTCTTGTTAATAGCATGGTGAAGGTAGTGTCTATAGCGAATGACACACTGAAAGCCAGGAATGTGGATGGTATGGCTGAGTCAATATGTGGTCCAACATTATGGTTCGAGGATGCAAGGCTTCTGTGCAGAGCGTTGAACATGATAGATGATATGGAACTGTGGCATGCAGTTGCACTCTACAGAATGTCACATGGAAGGATTACTACCCCGTACATGACTGTCATCAACTGTCATTCTAACTTGACCATGTACAAGAAGTGGCTAGATTCTCAAGGAGGATTCTTTGTTTCGGAGCGAGCAGTTTCTGAGTTGTATAGATTAGCGAGCGACGTGGCCAAGATCAGCAAGTCTTATAGAGACTTTGTTGTTAGTACTGTCAAACACCTGTCTAGGACATCTCCGTGGGCCATGAAGGAGGTATCAGATTCTCTCCTGGTGGAGATTAGGAGGAAAGTAGTTCATCGAGGAGAGCTAGAGGAGATACATTCAGACATAGCTTCAGGGAGGGAAATCCGCTAAAAGAGCACCACAGCGAAATCGTGCTCGGAGCAATGTCGGCTTATGGAGAGATAGATGTCGCAGCTGACAGAGTTGTTGAAGAAATGGAAGCCTCAGCTGCTAAAAAGATCAAGGTTAACTTGGATGATCTAGACCTTGCAGTTGGATCCTATTCTCAGGGTGTTGGGATGCTCAATCTAGGCAGCGACTCTAAACTAGAAAGCCTCAGAATGACATGCGTGTCGATAACCCAATTAGGCCTAGACGTGGTCAACCTCATTGACCTATACATGAACGAGGGACATTACGCCGCATGTGATGCGATACAGGAAAGAAGGAACCCCTGCTATCAGGATGAAAATGACGTCTACTATCTCGAAAACCACCTGAACACATGGATAGAAGAGTTTTAGATCAACAACCCTACAGAGTGGGACCAGGATCCGAGAGTCTTGGTTCTAGAAGAACTCGAAGGTATCCTCAGCTATGAAACTATAGACCAAAGTGCACTTGAAGCAGAGGACAACGAGTGAGAACTTCTGCCTGTGTAATTATCAATAATGATCATTTTCTCTGTAATATGTAGTTTCTGCTATAATAAAAAAAAAAAATTTAAAAAAATTGTCTTAACCTAACCTAACCCTAAAATAATAAAAAAATAAATAATAATAATTTTGCTGAAAAATAAGTGGTCATGCACATTGAACTAAAAAACACTCAATTTCGCCATTATTCCAAAACTTCATAGATTTATTTATTTTTATATTTTTAGAACCGCAATTGACAGGGGATGATGAAAAAAAGCTGCACATTTGGTGCAGTGACCTTTTTTGGCAGTAATATATGGAAAATGGGGTAAATTTACCAAATTGTGTACAGGCTGCTTTGATCCTAAAAATTGTCATAGAAGGCTGAAATTTTGCATGCAGCATCTTAATGTCATCATCTATACGAATCAAAAACACAATTTGGGATAGGAGGTCAAAGATCTCCATTATGACTTTCATCAACTTTGAAAAAAGGTAAAATATCAATTGGTTTACACAATTTCATTTATTTCAGTTTATCCAGGCAATTTATAATACTTTAAGCAAACACATAAAACATGTGCCAACATAAACACAGATATCCAACCTTTGGTTTGACTTCTTCCACATTAGGGTCTTGAATATGTCAAGATCTGTTCAGCCAAAATATAATGTAATGTTGTTGACACTAATAAAAGAACTAAAGGGACATTCGGTAACTTTATTGAATAATAAATAAGTGTTTAAAATATTGACCTTAATTGGGGAGTATCTAAACAGTTGAAAATGAAATAACATTGATTATTAATGTTGAAATGAATGGAACAGTTGGAGCTTCATGTTGGTTTGCAGTCTGTAACATGTGTCAATCTAAGCTAAATAAGATTTGAGTGCAGGGGGTTTTATTTTAACAATCCAGACAGTTTTATAAGAGAGAGTTAATTTATGAATTTTATTTGAATCCAACAAGGAAGTTCTATTTTTACCGTTATATTAGTGCTGGAAGAAATCCACTCCGAGATCAAGCAGTAGAGTGGGTTCTTCTCCGAGATCATTCCGTCATTCTGCCAGTGTTTCCGGATCAGTTTATACTGAATAGAAATAAAAAACACTGATTAAAACCATGTTTTATTCCTTTTTCTTTCCTTTTTTAGGACGGGGAAGAATCCCGTCACTTTTAGTATGAGCGTTGAAAGTTCCGATCGTTAAAAGATTAAGGAATTATAATATGTTTTTTGTTTCTGCGATTTGCTTCCAGGTTTAGCAATCATTCAATCAATTAGATTCTAAAAATTGAATTCAAGATTTAATCCAAACTCGAAAACAGATCTATATAAAACTAAGTAGTATTTGGTAAAAAAATTTAAGAGTTTTTTTTTACATTTTAGAAAGTTAAATATACTTTGTGAGTGTGTTTAAGTCGTGCTTAAAGCTGCAATTTATGATGAGGAGGATTAGATTTTTGAGGGGTTTTTATTTTAGACTACGTAGACAGTTATAAAGTAATAAACCTCTGTAAACTTACAAGTACACCGTTCCAATGTCCATCCTCTATGTATAAAAAAAAGATCAATTAATTTATGAAATTGTGTAATGTAGTAAGATCCCACAATGAAGGTTTATTTTTACCGTTATATTTGCATGGAAAAGTTCCTCTCTGAGATCAAGTGGACTGGAAAAAGTTCCTCCTGTCTCAGGTTCATCTTCAAGTATAAAAATACTATTTATTTATGAGAATAAGAATCTTTCCCTTGCAACGCCAAGACATACTTTACATGGTGGATTCTATTCAAATGGATGAATTTAAAGACTAAATACTAATTTTTTAGGCAGTCGGTTTAAGATTAAGCAAAAAAAAGACTAGATTTTAATAATAAAGGTATAAGCATCTTCCCAAAAGAGCGTGACCCATTTTGGCAATATTTAATTAATTTGTTAATTGTTTGAAGTATTAGTTAAGAGGATAGGGAGGGATGTTTTTATGATATATTTTCTCTCGTTTCAATTTAGGATCTAGGACGAACAGGATCTCATGGATTAATGGTCCTTCGTGTGAGCAGTGATCATGCGTTAAGCAAATTTTGTGCCCAGACAGCTCCAGCAACCAGGTACTGTGGGTTTCTTGTCCAACTAGTTTAAAACAAAGAAAGAAAGAATAAGACTTACAGAGGTGAAATTCATAGAACTATCTATGAGACTTTTAGACAAGAGGGTAGAAAGAAGCTCAAAGAATGTTATTTCTTCACAAATAAAAACAGTAAATTTTTACAGAGCTCAAAAGAAAAAATAGGAGATAAAAGCGCAAGCATCAAATAGGGGTTTTTCTCTTTTTTTTATTAGTCCTCTGTTATTAAGATTATTGAAAGTTTGACATTCTATCTTTTCATGATCATGTTTAAATGATAAAGTATAAAAAGATCTGCTAGACATGAAGGATTATTTTTTTAATGAAGGATTAATTGATTGCTTTTCTATTTTTGCATTAGTTCAGATTTTCTTTATATTTATCAAAGAAGGTAGATAAAGTATAAAAGATTATGTAGGACTTGGTTGAATTTTTAATTAAAGAATTTTTCTTAACTCCGAATCTTATTTCAAGATTGTATTAAGTTTAAAGTATATGACTTTCTACTATGTATTAGTTTTAATTTTCTGAATCAAGCTAGATAATTGTTAGATATCATGAGTGTATTTCTTACCGTTTTCCTCAGTCTATTTAGCCACAATTCACTCCTCAGGTTTGAGATAAATGAAGTGGTTAGGATTATTTTATTGCAATTAAAGCAAAAAAAGGAGGAAATGTTGGAAATAGGTAGGTTGAAAATTTAATTTATGAATACACTTGTGCAAAAGGATTGGATGCATTTTTTCCTTGTATCAGGTGTCCTTTCGAGTAACCTCAAAGGATTTTAGGATAGGTATAAGATATGAACTTAATTTAATGTCCTTTTGGGTCGATAAACCTTGAAGGATTATAGAATAAGTAAAAGTTATGGATTTAATTTAATAGGAGGATTAATCAATTAATTAATTAATTGATAAAATAGAGGGAGAGTTTAAGAGGAAGATTAATTAGAAAAATAGGAAAAAATGTAAAATGAAATAGGAGGGGAGTAGTAAAGAGGACACGGAGATGGAGAAATTGAGGACGAGGACATAGATCAGGACCCGGAGAGGCTTGCCTTCCGAGGGGAGTTACCCATGAGGAGAGGGGGTGAGGGGGGAACCCTGTGCAGAGTTAGGCTTAACTTCGCCACCTTTGACCACCCCATCCCTACAAATGGCATTAGGCTCCCTCTTAACTGGATTGTCCCTTGCACTGGTCCCAACCCCCACCCCGTTTACCTCACTGGCGTTGTCGACCTCATCCAACATCCCCTCAAAGTACGCCATGCAGCCCCCATTCAACACTCCTTTACCTCCGTTGGAATAGGTTTATAATGCTATCAGACATTTCTCTGAAAAATTTAAATTTAAATTGATGATTTGCATCCTTGAAGGATATATCTTTATTGGTACCCTTAAAGGATCCATATTTATTGCATTCACAGTGAATCACAGCGGAGTTTCTTTATTATTCTCAAAAAACTGGTGTATAAATTGATGCTTACGAAATTCTTACCAGTATCCTAAAGGGATATTAAGGGATATTGCATTCTTGGTGAATCGCAGCGGTTTGCTCTGGATTATCCAGAAACAAGCAGATATTAACTTTTACATGCTGGTTATTCTTACCAGTATCCTTAAAGGATAGATTTTTATTGCATTCTCGGTGAATTGCAGGGGGTTGCTCCTGATTATCCAGAAACAAGCAGATAATAACTTTTACAATGCTAGTTATTCTTACCAGTATCCTTAAAGGATAGATTTTTATTGCATTCCCGGTGAATCACAGCGGTTTGCTCCGGATTATCCAAAAACAAGCAGATAATAACATTTACAATGCTGGTTATATCAATATAGGCATCCTTAAAGGATATATCTTTATCGTGTTCATGGTGAATCACAGCGAATTGCTTTGCATTTCTTACAACACTTAATGGCTAACTTGCCTTGTGTTTATTGAAAATTGTATAAATTTTTGTCTTTTATTTTAACACAAAATGGCTAACTTGCCTTGTGTTTATTGTAAATTTTATACATTTTTGTCTTTTACTTAAACACAAAATGGCTGACTTGCCTTGTGTTTAACTATTTTCCTGTAGAAGGTAAGGATTGGTGTGCAAACTTTGTCTTTGTTCAGTGAAAATTTTCTCTTCACGTTCCTATGTACCGATTTTAAAAAGAATCATTCTAATAAGTTAGGTTGAAACCTGAGGTATAAAGTTAGACTATTTTCTGAGAAGGTATGGCTGTCAAATATGTCTACTAATAGGTGGACGAATCTTAGTTTCTTGATTAAGAGAATTTTTTCAGGTGTGAGATTTTCTCTGAAATGGTTTCTATTTAATTTCTCCCCAGACTCTAGTCGAGCAATGTCATTATCATATATTCTCATATCAAGGAAATTACCATTCGTCGATCAGAAAACATTACAGAACTTTCTAACACAAACTGACAGTTCACCACAAGGGGTGTGTGTAGTTATTGAGCTTTATAAATGAAACGGAAAGATTTTTAAATGAAACGGAAAAATTATTTTTTTTTCTGAAAAAGAAACTCTATACTAGAGACCAGAATAATGTATTATCTAGTACAGTCTAGATAGACCATGGTCTACAAGAAATAATGGTCTATCCAGCATAGTTTAGATAGACCATTATTTCTTGTAGACCATGTTGAAGGTTTAATTATAGCCTTATTAAATAGCTTAGCCCACTCGGCCATCTGTCTCTCTTGCTCTGTAACCCGATTAGAAAAGTTCTTGCGGCACTGCTGCTGCTTCCTCCATCCTGCCACAGAACGTTTAAGTTTCTTCTTCTTTCCGCCAGGAGGGCCTGAAGAAGAGCCACTAGCCAAATCCCTCTTCTGTTCAGAAGACTTGCCAGGAGGGCGTGAAGAAGAGCCACTAGCCAAATTCCTCTTCTCTTCAGAAGGCTTGCCAGCATGGCGTGAAGAAGAGCCACTAGCCAAATTCCTCTTCTCATCAGAAGACTTGCCAGGAACGGTTCATAGTTTCTCCTTTAGAAGTGAATCAAGCGTTAAATTAGCTTGGTCGATTAATCTGCGTTCTAATCCTTTGAAATTCAACTTTCAACTAGTATGTCTGCAATATTTGTAAACAAACCCCCATAAATTTGTATAGAGTACAAATATACTTGCCCTAAACCTTTATATCCAATGTACTGTTTGTCAGTAGCTAGTACCATAGCTAAATGGCAATTTATAAATTCAACTGTAACCCTCCAGTATGGTGAAGACCACATGAGCTATCTATTTTAATTTATCTAGGTCCCTGCCGCATTCAACCTGAAAGAACTGCCAGAGAACTGCTGTCGCCACATCCACAGAATGGGTCACAGCATGGGGAACACAGTATAGTCTCTGACCTCAAATTATCCAGTACAGAGCAAGAAAAACACAGAAGAGAACTCTAAGAACCCCAATGACATCAGGACCTCCTGGTCCTCCTCATCCAGGACGTCTGCAGCACCTGGCTTCTGCAGAACCAAATCAAACAGCTTGACGCAAACGTCCTTTTTCTTGTGGATAACTAGACCACTCAACCAATCTGAAGGAATAATTTGTTAATTAAAAGAGTAAATTTAGAGAAATTTGAGATTATTGAAATAACGTTTCGTTGTAATCCTTATATTTTATATTTTTGTGAATTTAATTAAATTTAATTGTAACTTTATTTATTTCTTTGAGAATTCTATTGTCTTTCAAACTTAATTAACCTTATAAAGGCTGGGGGGTCTGAATCTATGTATANGGGGTCGGTCAAATAGGCCTAGGATTAGGCCGGGTACTGTAAAAAGTCTGAACGTGCCATAGGAGTTGTCATAGTTAGCCCTCTCATGGGACTATGCCAAGAAAATTGACCCCTGTTGTATGTTAGTCGGTTAGGGCGACGTACTGTACCATGGGTTCATGTCAGTGCACGCTGTTATCCTCCAGGCCAGTACAAACTGGGCAGGTCCTGTTCGAATTCAAATTTACTACGGGGATTGAGTGGTATAGCTATGTCAAACAAGGGATATAATCTGTTGTCTTTGCAATAAGGACAGAGATCAGGGTTCAAAGGGAATCTGGGGTTCAGGTATAGATCCAATGGTGGCATACAGTACATCAAACAATTGTGTATTTCGGCAATTGTGTGCCTGTAGCGTATACAGATCTAGGTGTAAACAATCTGTTTACAGTATTTTCTCTACCATTAGCATAAAACAGTCTTGATAAACACTGCAAATTATAACATATGAGAAGGTGTTACAGTCCTGAAGTGTTGATCAATGCCTTAAACCTAAAAAAATTTCCTATGGGCACAACTACTCTATACTTAATCGAAACAAGAGAGCTTAAACCAGAGGTAAGACCATAACATAAAAATAATTTTTTTAATTGAATAAGTATTCTGCATCCGTGCTGAACTCCATGTAGTTGTTGAGCAGAATTGTTTGTCATATTAGAATTGAGGATGAGGCAATAGATCAACCAACGCAATTTTTGTGCTGTAGAATGTCCAATGTTCTGAACTTAAAACATCTTTATTTACTTGAACGGAATATTTTACGCATTTTTTAAAGCAGTGAAGTATGGATGTGTGTTTTAATAAGTTCTGAGAAAAAATTAAAATTTGCTATAAATGTTTTTAAAGATAACTTTGACCATGTTCATTGTTCAGGTTTCATGATGCCTATACAATTGATGAAAGATACAAGAAAACAATTTACAGAAAACAGATTACTAAGAATGAATAAGAGAGTAACGAAATGAAAATCTTGTTTTTTTCTGACACTAATAAATTTGTTAAACTCAATACTTTTCTAATTGCTTCAAAAATAGTATTTGATACAATTCAGAACCTCCCATGTAAGATAAAATGTTAGATGAATTAAATTGTTTTGCTGTGTATTAGATATTTGCCCCCCCCTTCTGACTCAATAACTTCAAGAAACTAAATGATTTGGTTTTCTGACACTAATAAATACTTTTTTAATTGATTCAGATAAAGACAAGCCAAAAAAGCCTTTTTGGATGTTTTGCATCATGTTTTTCATATTGCTAAAAAAGCTAAATATTTTTTAAAATTTGAACTGTGCACAGGGAACTTTAAAAAGTTAAATGGGATCCTTGGAACATCATTGGAGGTAATTGATTTAATTAATTATTGCATTGAAGTAAATTGTTTAATAAACAAATATATAATAACTGAAAAATAAAATTTTTAAAACTTTTTCTTTTTTTTGTGTCTGGGGAATTGAAATTCAAAAATATTGGAAATCTTACTCATCTGCAGAAATTAAAAAACTTATAATAAAAAATTCAAATTAATTGAGTAATTAAGGAAATTTTGTCCTACATTTATTTGTTAAAAAGATGACTTTTTTTTAAAGAGATTACTTTTTGTGCAAATGCCCAGTAAGATTTTAATTTAAGCTATCAAATTCCTTTAAACTAGCAGCTCAGATTACAGCTCAGCTGTGACTTGAATTCTGAGCTATCAAATGCTTTGACCTGAGACTTATGAATGAGGTGTGATTCAATTTTGGAATCAGAGCTCAGAGCTTTGTCTGTGAATCATTGTGGTAGTTGTAGCAAGTTACAGCATGTTCTATGACCAAGGCTATTGAAAATGGCAATTTAGCAATGGTACTAGCTACTGAAATACAGTACATTGTTATAAAGGTTTGTGACAAGCATATTTGTACTCTGTACAAATTTGTATGGGTTTGTTAACAGATATTGCAAACAGACTATTTAAAAGTTGAATTTCAAAGGACTGAGGCAAATATTAGATGCTGCTTTCTACCAATATGTGAGTGATAATGATGACAATCCCGCTCCCCTTACACACAAAGAAAACATTAAATTTGGCCAATTATATATTTATCAAAATGCTTTTTTCTGTATTTCTCAGGATTCAGGAAGGGGGGGGGGTTACTATTGAATTTTATCAGATGTTTCCATACCCCACTTACCATTGTTAATTCATTTTTAAACCTATTTTTGTTTTACAAATTTGTATTTTAAAGTGAGTGTTCTCAAAAAATGAAAGAGTGTTTAGGCTTAATGCAACAAAAAAGGGCTTTTGATTGCTACTTATCTTACTTCTATCTGTTGCATTAACCATTAATTTTATTTGAGTTCAGTATCTCTCTTCAACTTGTCTAGAGTGCAATAAAGAAATCAATTGGCTAATAGAGCAAATTGTTACTTATTCTTTTTACGACAAAGTTTCCAACCTGTGAATATAAGATATACTTTTTAATAATTATGTATCTATTCCTATTTTTTTCAATGCACTAAAGTTTTATAATTTTTGTAAATGGATTGTGAATTAGTGATCTATATTACAGTGATAACCAGAGAACTCTGGGATAGGAAGATGACTTTTTGACTCCAGTTTTGACCTTAAAAAGTCAAATGATCATGAAACACAGCAGTTTGACTTATTCATTGATTTAATAAGTTACTTTGTATTGTAATTACTATGTAGACAAACAAAAATAGGTTATGGGATGTCACAATACACCTCTTACATGTGTTTCATGGTGAATTGAATATATTCTGATAATCTTTTTATTTACAAACATTGTATGCATTGTAGCTAGCATTGATTTAAAATGATTTTAATTTATAATTACTTTTCCCATTCATATATTTATCTTTGAATGGATCCTGTAAACCCACAATCTATTTAGATGTTGTCTTTGTTACAGCTACAGCAGGTGAAAAGAACAGAGAATAAAAACCAACCAAACTCCACAAAAAAATTTCCTGGGGGGGCGTCCCACACCCCCTAGAATAGGTATAGGGTTAAAATGTCAAGACCAGCTCAATTAAAAATAATTGGGATGCTAGGGAAGGTTGAAAAAAGGCCAAATTACAGTAAAATTTTTATTTTAGAGCCAAAATATGGGCTCATTGACTCAAAAATTGTAGGTAGATATAAAAAATGGTCTCAATCTTGAAAATCAAATTTCAAACAAGTCTGTATAGATCCTTATGTGCAAAATGTAATCATTATAAAATAATCTGACATTTATTTTAATAGCAATATTAATTGATTAAAGAATAAGTCCGAATTTATATTTCTAAGAATAATCACTACATTTTAGTAAAGCTAAAAACTATTATCCAAACCGCAGAAAGTTAGTATCACCATAGTCAGCTAAAATAGAAAATTAAATTCATAAAATATAAAGAAGAGTTTAGTAAATATTCATTTAAAAAATGTATGACATATTATTGGCCAATGTCTCATAATGTTTTTATTTACAATGTAAAACTACTTAAAATGAGGTAATAAAAAGATCAAACAATATATAGAATGTTTTTTTTAGTTTGCATCAATTTAGCTTGAAGAATTCCACTTTTTTAATTTGTTTGTTCATCGTTCATTAACAACCTGTTTTGTATGAATTTTTTTCATTCATTCAGAAAAAATTTTCATGGGTTTGTTTTCAATTAATTGAATTCTTTATTCAATAAGGTTGTTTGTTTTTTAAAAGATGACTGTTTATTCATAAGTTCATTAAAAACATCCTTCTCAGAAAAAAAAAAAAAACAATAAAAAGTTTGTTCAAAGAACTATTTGGTTCATGTAAAATATTATTGCTTGTTCAAGCTCTGTCAATAAAAAATTTTAGTTCTGTAAAAAACGATTGTTAATGATATTAAATTATTCATTATTGTTTTTTAAATTTTTCTTAAGAATTAAATAAAAGTTAAAACATTGTAAATTTTAACCCCTGAGAGATAAACAAAGTAAGAAAAAACTAACAAGCCCATCTTTAGTTGTGACTCCATTTCTGTCTTATAATATAATACAGATTAATGATCACCTCCTTCTGGCTTTGCTCCTGGATTGGCTGCTGGATTGGCTGCTGGATTGGCTGCTGGCTTTGCTACTTCTTAAATATCACAAGAGTTTATTAGTTTAAAGGGAGTGTCCGCATAGACATGGTAGTTCAGCTGAGATTGCAGTATTGTAGAAAAATGTTCCACCAAAAAACATTGTATAGGTCTCAAATGAAATAAAAAAATCCAAAAGTTATCCCCCAACACATTTTTCGAGGTTAGGCAAATTCTTCAGATAGAAAAGGCTTGTACAGAGTAGAGTGCAGTAGCTAGGGAAGTTTTCCTCACAATAGCTGGGGCCAGAGAGCAGGCCAATTTATCTTTAAGAATTCCAGTGCAACTATATGATACCTTGCTATAGATCGTTGGATTACTTCCGAAAAAATAGTAAAGGGTAAAAAATCTAAATATTTTTACCTGTAATTTCTTGTCCGGGAGCATCGTCAATTGTTTCAACCAGGTAGGATTTTGATGATACTTTTTTCATGTTAAAATTAATAGTTATATGTAGAAATAATATTAGTGAGAAAGTTTATATTTTTTTTTTATATTTATATTCATTGTAATAAATTCTTCTTTTCAGCAGGTAAAACTGCGTTTCAAGTTATTATGCAAGTATGTTTTTATACATTTCTACTCAGAAATTATTTTTTAAATCTTTATTTTACAAAAAAAGTATTCCATCAGATTTTTAAATTTGTTTACAAATTCTTAGACCACTCATTTTGACTTAATTAGTTATTTTAATTTTTACACAACAAAGAACATTTTCCCTTTTATTGAATTTTGTTATTTTAAATTAATCTATATATAAATTTGGCTTGTCTGTCTGTTTCTTTGTATCCAATAAACGTCAAAACGGCTGAACCGATCGGGCCCAAATTTTGTGTGGGATATCACGTGACCACAGGGAAGGTTTATGAATGATCAAAATTTCAAATATTTGTCTCCATCAAAATTCGTTCTTCATTAAATTTTTGAAAATTTAAAAATCCATGAAATTTTTTGTGAATATCCGCGAATTATTTTTGTTTTGTTTTACGATGTACACAAAAAGAACATGTTCACAAATAATTTAGAAGATGGGCGTGAAGCACCCTTTAAGGCTAGTATTTAATATTTATCTCTTCTTGTACTAAAGCTTGGTGAAAAAAAGGAAATATAAATTGATCTTTATTTTATTGATTTATACTACAACCACAATTAAAATGGTAAATCTTTGAATAAGATCAAAATATTTGAATGATTTCCCTTATATTCTGGATTAACATGCCTAAAGAAATTACACATGATAAAATACAGATAAAAGCTACCATATTCTTAAGACCACTCATTTTGAACTAAGAAATCTAAAAGTCTGCTTATTTAAAGAAAACTAGTTAAATTGACTTAATTGAAATATGATTCTAAACAAACATGATTAACATGATTAAACAATGAAATTGGTTTTAAAATTTTTAAATCTAAATGTGTAATGCAAGGTAAATTCCACATCCATATAACATTTTTTTGCAAAAAAAATTCTCTGCTCTGAGAGCTCAGCATATTCTCCATAGTTTTCATACACATATTTTATTATATCTGTACATTTCTATCCACTAAAACTACATATTCTCCTTAATTTTCATACACATATTTTATTATGTCTGTACATTTCTATCGTCTTAACTACATATTCTCCATAGTTTTCATACACATATTTTATTATACCTGTACATTTCTATCCACTTAACTACATATTATCCATAGTTTTCATACACATATTTTATTATACCTGTACATTTTATCCACTTAACTACATATTCTCTATAGTTTTCATACATGTATTTTATTATATCTGTATCTCTGTTCTAAACTTCTATATCTTGCTTATTCTCTTTCCAATACAGTGGTCCCCATAAAACATCTATTCATTACTTAATCTTCCCAATTACTCCAACTTCCAATTTACCAACCCTTTTTATCATTCTAACAATCGTTGAATCCCAATCCCAACTTCCTCTTTAGTTGATATTCAATTCCCAACCTATTTTATCTATTCCCAATTGGTCCCTATCCAACCTATTCCAACTTCCTAGTCCTTATCCTAATTGAAATTCTTCCAATCCCAACATTGGTTAACATTCATTTGGGATTCTTATCATCTGGGATTTTTACAGTTTGGGATTTTACTTATAAAATCAGAAAGAAATGTTTTATATTATTGCCGACTTTTTACATGACAAATGACAATTAGCAAACAAAATATTATGATTTAATGATGTATAATTGTTTTATGAACGCTTTTTTAGAACACCTTTATATACACTAGTTGTATCTAGTGCTTGGAATTCGATCTTTTCTCTACCTGTTTGGTTTCAAATGGTAGGCTTGGTTTGGGAATGGTTATATCCCAAAACAGGAATTATCAATTTAATACTTTATCAATTTAGCATTCAATTTAAATCTATGCAAATAGGTTGTCAAGTACAATAGTGTTGACACAAATAAAAGAACAAAAGGGATATTCCTTAACTTTATTGAATTATAAAATCAAATTTGTTTTAAAATAGTGACCCTTAAGAGGGAGTATCTAAATGGTTGAAAATGAAATAACATTGATTATTGGTGATGAAAGGAATGGAACAGTTGGAGCTTCATGATGGTCAGCTTGCAGGTGTCAGCATCTTGGCAGCAAAGGGTTCACATCTAGGCGACGGTCCTGGAGAGTTTGCAGTCTGTAACATGTGTGGGAGGAACGATTTGCCTCTCATACCACAGGACATACGACTGGGTTTGCAGTCAGTAACATGTGTGGGGAGGAACGATTTGCCTCTCATACCACAGAACATGCAACTGGGTTTGCAGTCTGTAACATGTGTGGGGAGGAACGATTTGCCTCTCATACCACAGGACATGCGACTGTTTTGTGGATTTGGACATCTGGAGGCTTAGACATTAGCAGCATTTGTTGCTAGAGTAGGCATCTGCGGCAGTATGAAGGAGTTAGTAGTTCCTGATCGGAGGTGTTCACATCTCGAAGTTCTAAAGATAACTGACCCTGTTCTTCACGAGTAGAGGCAGTGAAGGGGGGGGGGGGCATGAGGAGACACATTTGGAGCGGATATAGTTTTATGTATTTTAAATCTTGCGTGGTCAACTGACCTATACATTGGTAATTGTCTTTGTGTTTTCTTGAATTTGTTACAAATAGATGGCAACAGAAAAATCGACCAACTGCGCACAACGTCATATGTGTCATATGAAAAAAGAAAGACGACATGTCCTCTAATTAGTAGGTATGATTTCCAAGATTCGGTGGAGATAAATGTCGTCTTTGTAGGAATATGTAAAAAATATTTACAACTCAAAATTAGAAAGGGTATTTTTACTGTCGTTTAGTGGCTTAATATTTTTCACTTTATATCTATGTAAACTAAATAGTCTGAGGGAGGGGGGGGGCGTCCAGGCCCCAGCCCTCTAAGTAGCATTAAAGTAAATATTTCTAAGGTTATTATAGGTTTACTGTTCAATTTCTAAAGCCAGCTAATTCTTTAAAAAATTAGACTTCTAACTTTTTGAAACACTCATACTTTATACGAATTTTACAAAAAATCATTTGGATTACCTTGTTTTAAAAGTGACGAAGTTTTGGTGGGTTAAACAATGACTCAAGTATACACATTATATCATCATACACACCAACAACAAACAACAATAATAAAAATACAAAAATATTTTTAACTATTTATTAAAACGTAAATTGGAATTTTACAAAAAGGTTGATAATAGAGATCTTGGTTCTTTTACAGTTATTGATGGAATTGCAGAGGATAAGAGAAATTTCCTTGTAGGGGAGATTTCTGGAAGTTTCGAAAAAGTGCTCAAATTTGACTTAAAATCAGACTTATAGCAACATGAAGAGAACACACTCTGCTATCTCCGATTTCATTAGTGTCAATTTTCAAAGAATTCAGCCACAATTCCTGCTTTTTTGTTCTTTGGAAATATAAATCTGGATGTCCCAGGGGGTGGACGGCATGCAGGCACAAAACAAGTTCTTCGCCTGCCCCTTAATTGAAAAATTATTATCAAAGTAGACCAAAAAATATCATTTATTTTATAAAAATCTAATGTTGACTTAGTATAGTTTAAAGTACCCCCCCCCCACCTGGATGGATTTAAAATAAATAAAAAAAAATCTGTCGTTTTTTATCAAAAATAAATCACACAGACATCCATATTGCGAAATTTAAGTATAATATACATGTTATCTCACAAAACACTTTGCAGATCCGAAATTTTGGCTACAACAGATAACTTACATAAAATATATGAACATTTGTGAATTTTTTGGTTATTTTTGAACAATTGAATATATGTAAAAAATCAAAATTTGAAAAATCTGGGAAACCGATTTTTTCGCTCATGTCCATGATTAAAGAAGTGATTGTAATAAAAAAAAGAATGCCTGGAAATAACTGAAATATCGAGATTTCTAATGTTACCATGATTGTGAACATTTAATCAAAACTGTTGCCTGAGTACCGACAGTACCCAATACCCCCACTCCAAATTTTTGTTTGGGACACCCTGTATATAATATATAACTACAAAGACTTTCCAATAATTTCATAATTAAAGCACTTTCGAAAAATTTTATATATTTCTTAGGTGTTTCCAAAAATAGTAAAATACGACATTTGAGAAAAAATTAAATATCTTTAGAAGACGACATTTCATTAGAAAATTACCGTTTCTTGTTGCCTGTATTTCCCCCGTATCTGTGGGTTTATCCACGATTAGATCGTTCCAGAGCACTTCTCCAAAGATATCATTAAACATTTCTGAAATATGTTTTAACGTTATACTTTCGAAATGCAATGTTAAAGGGTTTTGTACAATATCAGTTTCGACCCTGTTATAATTAGTCTATAGAACGTTAAATGAAAAAGTGTAAAAACAGAAATAAAGAACATATAAAATTGCACTAATTTCACTAAAAGATAAGCACTTTAGTCTAAAAATATCCCTTTTATTTATAGTTTTGTCAGAGGGAAAATTTGAGTTGACACTTATGACGTTTAAACAGCTGTACTGAAAGTGTACGCATTCTGTGTTGCCGTCTATTGTACTTGACAACCTATTTGAATCTATGTATGTTTATTTGGTAATTTGTTATTTGCTATTTTTACCCTGAAATTGAACCAGGGTTTTTAGTAGTACAAGGTAGACCAGTTTAAAAAGAATAACAACAATGTAATAAACCAAGATTAGAACCCAGCCTCTCACAGGCCCTTTCTGTCAAGTGCATCTACCTGATAAATGGACTTTAAACTAGAAACAATAAATATATATTGAATGATATACATAAGTATATTAAAGACTACCAGTGAGAGGAGAGATTAAGCNAACCCAATTAATCTTTTTGCTTTTTCCGCAAAACATAATTAATAATTTCTCTGTTGTATAATTATTCGCAAAAATTTCCCCCTTTTTTCGCATTTCTTTTTTTGCAAAAAGTTTTTATTTTTTTAAGAAACAGATTAAATCAAAATTTCTCAAAAAACTAAATTTTTGCATTTTTCTTTAACGAAATGCAAGAAGTGCAAAATTGTCAATGAAATAATTTTTTTTATTTACCTTTTATTACCTTTTTTGCTGAAACCCTTGTTCTAAGGCAGCAGGGTCATTTGACAGTAGGCTCAGGCTGTACTGTCATGTGACACTTCTGCATTATGGCTTAACTTTTTCTTTTTTACTAGGAATGTAATGCAACCTTAACTGGAAAATTTTTGGCTTTCATTCTTTAAACCATAAAAATTGTACAGTTTTGAGAAATATAAACCGTTTAAAAAGATAACTTTCAACGTTTGTCTTTGTATATACAAACTATAATTTTCTAATCTCTATATCTTTGTAATCCAATGCCGTAGAGTTTGAAATATTAAAGGTTTACACCATCAGGTGGAAAAAATATAGGTATTAGCAAATCAGAGTTTTTTTTATAGCAAGACTCAATTCCTTTCAAAGTTTCCAATGCTAAAAAAAAAAATTACTTTATCATTATTGTTTTCACTATTATCATTATTATCATCATGACAAGAATGACAAGAATGACAAGATAATGATGATAATGATGATAAGGATGATAAGGATGATAACAATGGTAACGATGATAATGATGATAATGATGATAATGATAATAATGATAATAATGATAATAATGATAATAATGATAATAATGATAATAATGATAATAATGATAATAATGATAATAATGATATTAAAACAATACCTGTATGTTATTAAAATTATCCTTGTAAAGATGTGAGAGCGACATACAGTACAACTGAGCTGTAGGGAGCGTATGTACAAGATGGCGGATATTCACCCTCTGTTTACACTCAAGAACCTCCACCTCGTCTTGGTCACGTCAGTTATTATGTAATCATCGAATCCTTCTACATATAAATTATTCATTCTCGTATTTAAAAGTTCTTGTAAAACCGGAACTTTCCATGCATGGTCCAAAAGGACATTAAAATATTTTATTTGTTTCTTAACTAACATTTTACTAAGATCCGAAGGATTTACAGAACAATCATTTGCAATAAAAAATAAATTTCTGCCAAGAACTGTATGAAGGTCATTTTTAAATCTAATGCAAAACTTAGAACTTGCTTCAATAGTCTCATAGAAAGACACACATCTGCTAGCTAACATAGTTTTTACATGTAAACATTGTAAAATACTTTCAATCAAGTACCTATGCATATCTCTAGGTACATTAAAAAGAATTCTATTTGCAGTATTCAATGCTGTATACAATTTTTAAACACATTGGGAACTCGAGTCCAAAATACTAGATCCATAAAAACTACAACAATAAATATTATACAGTTTAAAATAACTTCAGGACTGTTAAAATAAAATTCTTGGTTAAAGGAATGTATTTTTGAAATGAAAATAGCTCGTTTTTTATTGCAATCTATGGTCATTGAATTATCACTTTGCAGAACATTTCCTAAATGTGTTTAGTCGTTAACAAATGGTGAAGCTAATTCATTCAATAAAATTGGGGTTATTTCTTTATAATTAACCCTTTCTTTATAAAAAATAAGGCATTTAGTTTTAAATTTTTCGATTCGAATATTTGTACTAAATTTCAGTTTAGTAGCTTTGGCAATATTTTCACAAATTTTCACCATTTCCTGAAGACCTGTTCTGCTAGGAGAAAGCAGAATAATATCATCTGCATATACCCAGATGCCCATATAAACACCCTGGATTTGGCATCCAGTCGTTGAACACCATAATAACTTTGTCAATGTATATACAGAATAGCACAGGGGAAGAAACTGCTCCTTGTCTGACTCCATTTTGTAAATTGAAGGTATTTGAGAACGCATTACCCCATCTAACATTACATTTTTGATTGTTTGAAATGTTACGTTGCACATTATGAAATTTTATGGCATAGAGTAACGTTACGTAATGAATTTTCTGCACTTGAATACCTTATACAACGTTACGTTTTAGGAAATGTTATTGAAAAAACATGTAAGCTCCGTTACGCTTTTGCATTTGATGTTTTAAAAAACCTTCCCAATGTTGCGTTAAAGCTTATGTAATATAACCACAATTTTTTAACGTTCCACTTTCCTGCAAGGTATATATTTTCAAAGACCTTACGTTACACTTTCACTTGGTTTAAGATCTAAAAGGTGACAACGTTTTGCTTTAATAAAACGTCATTGGGGCATAGTTCTGTATGTTACAATGCATTTCAGTGCAAAGAATATTTTTTGTTAACGTTACGTTTTATCTTAACTTTTCCAATATAAACTCTTTTAATTACGTTTAGAAATTTTACTAAAATGCACCTTTTTTACGTTACGATTTATCGAAACGTTATTGTGAAAACTTTTTTGTTACACTTTTTTACAACTGACAATCAAAACTGTTTATTCGTTTCGTTTTTAAGAAAGATTTGAAAAAATGTTCTATATGTTGCGTTGTATTAAAATGTTCATGCCTTAATGTTTCTAACGTTAGACTTTATTAAAATAATATTGTTTCTAAATGAAAGCATTGAAAGATTTTTTCCGTGATAATTACATTTTTTTACTCACCCTGTATGTTGCTGTTGTATTGTTAAACTTTTTTGAGAGAATGTGTAGAAGAATATACATTATGCAATATGAAGATGTTATAATATTATTATGTGTAACGATTTTTAAAATTTGTAAATGAAAGATTTTAGCATTAGACTTTCAACTTGAAGTGTGTCTTTAAGGAACTAGAGACATATCTTCAAGTGACCTTCCTTTTATGGAGTGGCATGTCCATTGTCCAGTAGGGGTGATCAATATTGGAATAGAGCCAACCACCCACCGGAAGTCTCTGGGATTTCACCGCAAGGCCACAAAAAAAACTTATTTTTTATTTTCATGTTATACATCATTTTCTTGGAAATTCAATGCTAAATTCAAATCTGAAAAGCGTTTAAAAAAATTGAAAATTGAGAGAGTCAGAGCTAAAATACTCATCAAAAACATTAAAAAGTTTTAAAACCGGAATTTAGTACTGTTATTTGGCCATAACTTCTTTAGATTTTAATATATTTAAAAATGGTTTTCGAATCTGAATTCAGCATGACAAGAAAATGATGTATCAATTTATTTTTTGCAAAATACAAGATAGGAAAACACTCCTAATTTTCAAATCATCAATCAGATAAAGGTATACACGTTATCATTGGGAATCTAGCATGACCCTCTTTAAATGGAGTATCACTTGAAATTATCATCGTGTATTTGACGAGCTTAAAAAATAGACATGTTTTTAAGCACTTCATAAAATGAGTTAAAATTCTGCAAGGCAAACCACTTTTGCATTTTTAACAGTAGTTCTAAATTATTTTAGATTAGTTTAGGGTTAATTTTTTCTTTTTTTTACGCAATGCAGACTGACCCTTTTCTTCTATCTAACAGAATTCATAGTTTAAAATATCTAAGGCCTACAACATTGGGTAGCAAAGATATAGGGATTAGAAATATAAGTTTGTGAACAACTTTAAATTCCTTTAGACATTCTTATCTAACAGAAGTCATAGCTTGAAATATCAAAAGTCTACAACACTAGGTTGCAAAGATTATAATTTGTGGCGAATTTTTAGTTCTTTTTGTGTGTTTTTTTTATGTTACTTACAAAGTGAGTAAAAAAGAGGCATTCTTTAGTTTTCAAACCACAATATGAAAATGTTTTCAGAGTTCATGTTTGGGGTTAAAAAATATCAAATATAGTAAGACAAGTGCTAAATTTTTTTTAACACAAACAACGCGAAATAAAATTATTTAACATTTTTTCTTTTTAAAAAAATAGATTAAAAAATCAGTTTTTTTTCTATTCTAAAGTTTCATAAAAATCCATTGATGAATAAAACATAACACACATTTTTCATTTGATGAAATATTGTTGCATTTTAGTAAGTATCTACATTTCTAAATTTTTCAACCTAAAACATGAACCATGCCAACTGAAGTTATGATTTCAAGTAGTCAAATAAAGATGAAACCCAGCATTTGTGTTTGTTCACAGACCCGTTCCACTTAATTAGTTGATGTTTTTGCAATTAGTAAAAAATTTGCTTTATAACAGAAAATGCAAATGTAAAATTTCTTAATGTCGTCTTAATTTTCCAGAGTTTTAGTGGGTTTCATCAAACAATGGCAAATCAAATGTCCAAGAAATTTTTATTAGATTTGAATTTTCACTAATAGCATGTTACAAAAAAAATCGTTTACACTTTAGAAAGGAACTAAGTTTTTTTTCAAATTTACTAATCCCTATATCTTTCCAACCCGATGATTAAACCTTGTATATTTCTATATTAATGGTCTATGACATCGGGTTGCAAAGATATATTAAATGAAAATTAGATTTTTTGGCATAAGCTCATTTTCTTTGAACTTGAAATGAAAAACCATAAGTCTTTGCTCTTATAATCATCAGTCGAATCTCTTACATTGATATATTAGAGACGTTTTGAAATGTTTTGATTGACAGAATTATTGTTACGCTTTTGAAATTAAAACTCAGCCCTCATAGTCTAATGTTTTATGAGCAACATTTTCATCAGACATATATCTAACGTTAGACTAATCAATTTAGTATTTAGAGAAAAGTTATGAAACGTTTTGATTTACAGAATTACATTTTTTCAAATGTTATACGTTACATTATTGAAATTTTACTCTATAAAAAACTTTCGTTTCCTGATTATTAAAATAATAACCCATTTCTGCAACGTTGAATTTTTCATTATACTATAAGGGAAAACGTTTTAAAACGTTTTCATAAACAGTAATGCATTTTTCATTTATACAACGTTACACTTTTTAAAACTTGAACTTTGAAATAGAAATCCTTTCGTTACGATATTCAATCAAATTACAATTCATTTTTCAAACGTTAGACTTTCAAGCTCCCTTTGGAAACAAAACATTTCTTTACGTTATGGTCAAAAAGTTGTAGATATTAGAAAAATAACGTTACATTTCCACAAAACGCTAATGCTGGGGGTATGTTCCTCTAACGTTAAGAGTTAAACGTTTAACGTTAACGTTAGGTATGAGCTCCTATAACGTTAACTTTTAACGTTCACGTCATATAGAATATATCCAAACGTTACACATTATTGCAACGTAACGTACAAAAATGTACATTTTACGTTACGTTACACTATTGTTGACATCTCTAATACAGGGTGTCCCAATAAACATGGGAATTCAGCGACGAATTCGATATCGTCTTTTCTATTAATTCTTTGATTTAGTAAAGTGATACCTACTGAGAAAGCTGTAATCTGTAAGAGTTTCGTCTGCTATGTTTAGATTTTGTTTGTTTATGTGTTGACTGCATACGGTTGTACTTGGTAAAACCCTACCAAATTGTTATAAGGGCCTCACATGACCTCAAGAAACGCTTATGAACGATCTGAATTGAAAAAGTGCTTTGCTTTCGAAAATTCTCTTTTTTTAAATTTTTTGTTAAAAACCACCAATTAAAATAATGGAAAATCAGCAAATTGTTTAGTTTTAAGTTTAATAGAGAAAAATATACAACGGCAATATATACAATGGACAGCAAAATTAAAAAACTAGACTAGAGGAAAAAGTGGGGGGGGGGGCAGGGACTGGCTTTGGGGGCTTAACCCCCCCCCTGGACCAGCGAAATCTATGGTTTCCAGGGGTGCACTCCCCCCCCCCTGGAAAAAATTCCGAATACGCCCCTTGTGTTTACATAATATTATTTATAATGCTTTCATTTAATATTCTAATGGAAAATATAAATACGTAACGCCATTAATAATGTAACAACCTTCAAATTACAATTTCTAAATATTCTTTATTTACTTCTTTCTTTGAAAATAATCATAACTATTGTTATTCTACCTTTATTATATATATATATATTATTAATTAACAATGATATTATCATTATTTTTCTTATTAACTATAATTTGTAAGTATATTAATTCTTTGGAAGCCGCAAATAAATGTGTATATTTAGAAGGGTGCCAAAGAACTTTGTTGCGTAAAATTTTTATTTAAAGGGACTATAAGCGTAATTTTAAGTGGCACTCCATGCAAAGATAGTAATGCCCAAATAGGTTCTAGTACAATAGATGGCAACGTAGAATTTGTACACTCTCAGTACAGTTGTATTCTTACGTCACAAGTGTCAACTTAGTTTTTGTGTCCGACAAAATTATTAATAATAGTAATAATTTTAAAATAAAGTGCTTATCTTACATTAAAATAAGTGCAATTTTATGCGTTCTTTATTTTCTGTTTTTACATTTTTTTATTTAATCTTAGAAAACATGTCAACTAATGTGAGAAAATTTCGTCTTCTTCATTATATTTGACACTTGTGACGTCGTGTATAATTGCTCCATTTCTCTGTTGCCACCTAGTACTTGATAATCTATTTGGTAATGCCCGATTTACATAGGTACCCTTGAAACCTTGATCTGATCAAAAATGTGGAGTACACTAACGGTCGTTAACGAAACGACGAGTTTTATAAAACGATCATTTTAAAAACGACCATTTTTAAAAAAAGATTTTTTTTATAAAAACGATCGTTTCGTTTTCAATTTTTCGTCGTCGTTTTCATAACGAAACGACCGATTTAAAAAAAAATGAAAACGTTAAAGTCACTTGAAAAAGGCTACAGTTCATTCATTTTATGCCCCCAACCTCATTTCTAGAGTTCATGAAGGGTAGGAGAATTGAATTTAGTATTCATGTGGTGTATGGGGGGAATAAGAATAATATTTATTTCTGATGAAGCAGAAGCTATATGTAAACAAACTGTCTAACTAACACCTACAAAGTTAAAGTAAAGAAAAAAGTAAAGAAAAACTCCAATAAACTGATATTTGACTAAAAGTCTAATTTTTCTTATCTTTCCAACCTTAAAAGTTAAAATTTTGATTATTTGATTTCTCATAATCTTCATTTACTCCTCTAAACACAATTATATTTGCAACCTGCAGGTTAAACTGTTGATTTTTCTAAACACAAATATATTTTCAACCTCCAGGTTAAACTGTTGATATTTCATCCACAATTATATTTGCAACCTCCAGGTTAAACTGTTGATATTTCATCCACAATTATATTTGCAACCTCAAGGTTAAACTGTTGATTTTTCAAACACAATTATATTTGCAACCTCCAGGTTAAGCTGTTGATTTCTAAACACAATAATTTTTGCAACCTCCAGGTTAAACTGTTGATTTTTCTAAACCCAATTATATTTGCAACCTCCAGGTTAAACTGTTGATTTTCTAAACACAATTATATTTGCCCCCTCCAGGTTAAACTGTTGATTTTTCTAAACCCAATTATATTTGCCCCCTCCAGGTTAAACTGTTGATTTTCTAAACACAATTATATTTGCCCCCTCCAGGTTAAACTGTTGATTTTCTAAACACAATTATATTTGCCCCCTCCAGGGTAAGCTGTTGAATTTTTAAACACAATTATATTTGTAACCTCCAGGTTAAACTGTTGATTTTTCTAAACACAATTATATTTGCAACCTGCAGGTTAAACTGTTGATTTTTCAAACGTCGCTTAATTTGACTGATGGATTTCTTTTGATTTTAAATATTTATCCAAGGTCTACATTAGGTTTGAAAGATATAAAACAAATCAGAGCTTAATCAGAAGACAAAATAAAAGATATTTTAGGCAGAAAGAAGTTTACGTTTTCTGCAAAAAACATTTCCTACTGGGTTACCCACACTGAATGAAACTCACTCATGTATGCCGAGTCCATTAGCGCCTGATCCAATCAGGGTTCAGTCATGTGCTTGTTGTCTATTCTGAACCAATAGAAATAGTATGGCGGTAACATCTATCTTTCTATCTATCTCATTATCCAATCAGAGATAAATCCTTATATCGGCGCTAACGGCAAATGGAAATATTTACTTCTACTGATACTATAGTGATATGATGATCATTAAGTTAAATTATGTCATTAGCCCTGCACATGATCTTAATCAGTTAGGAATAGTTAGAGAGAAATTCACTGTATCCAAGAATAAAGATATGGGCATCGTGTTGGTAAAACGAACGAAATGTTTCAAAACAAATAAAATCTAAAATATTCCAAGTATGTAATCCTATCTTACTAATTCTTAAAGATGTATTGTAACTCAATATGAAACCATATACAAATACAAATAATAAATAAATACCGATATTTCAGATTATTTCCTGAAGCCTTTGAATGCTCCTTATTCTTGAAGAGGGTTATATTTATATCTAATTCGAAAATCCAATAATTCAGGGTTACCCCCACAAAGATTATAAATTTAGCTTGTCTCTTTGTTTGTATCCAATAAACGTCGAAACGACTGAACCGATAGGGCCCATATTTTGTGTGGGACCTCACGTGACCACAGGAAGTTTTATGAATGATCAAAATTTTAAAAATTTGTATTTAAAGTTTTTTATTTTTGTAATATTTTGAAAATGCGCGAAAAAATATTATGAAATCCGCAAACTTTTTTTGTTTTCGTTTTATACTGTACAAAGAGAAGATGCTCACAGATATAAAACCAAAATTAAAAGTTGAAATAGCAGATTGGCGCCCTAAAAGCCTAGCATTTTGTATACGACTCACCCTAGACCAACCAGGTTGAGATGCATTCGGCTTCTTCGGTTTGAATTTAATCGCATTTTAGTCTTATGCATATGGAGTCATTTTCCTCTTTTTTTAAGAAAAATGATACAGTCGACGTCGTATACATCAATACAATGATACAGTCGACGTTGTATTCATCAATACAATGATAATGTCGACGTTGTATACATCAATACAATGATAATGTCGACGTCGTATACATCAATACGATGTAGATCACTTACGTTTTCAATTTTGATTTATACAACGTTTTTACACAGCATGTGAACACAGAAGCAATAAACATGGAAGCAAATAAGACTACTGATTAACAGCTTATCTTTGCTGACAATTTCAAGTTTAATTGTAATTACAAAGAAACTCCTGTATGTCGATTTCATTAGCGCCTGATCAAATCATGGTTCAGCCATATGTTTGTTGTCTATTCTGAACCAATAGAAATAATATGGCTGTAACAACTATCTTTCTATCTATCTCATTATCCAATCAGAGTTATGAATCCTTCAATCGGCGCTATCAGTAAATGGAAATATTTAGTTCTACTGAAACTATAGTGATCAGCTTGTTAGAAATCAAAACCTAAATAGAAATCAGTAAATGGAAATATTTACATGTTATGTAAATATAAAGAAATATAAAGAAAGATGGTTTTTATTGTATTTATGTACATGCTGACTTCTATTAGAAATTATTAAATTATATTATTTTACTATATGCACTTAATTAAATGTTTTTATTTTTATCATAAAATACAATTTCATTTATATGCTAGCTTGGGAACCCAGCGCTGCCAAGGTTACTTAAATTGTTACTCCTACCGTTTACCCGCACTTAAACGATTTTACCGGGAAACTAAATTTTCGCTGGTAAAGTTGAACCGCCCACTCAACTTAGAATCTCAAAACCAAACTAAAAACATTCCCGTGGGTCTCCCGAGTTCCCAAATCAAAATTTGACGCCAATTGGTTCAGGGGTTCCTGAATTATGATCGGACAAACAAACAGACAGACAAAAAACAGAGATATCAAAGGTTTTCACTGCAATATCTAAGAATTACAAAATTTGAGTTCGTAGTAAAGACTAAAATCCTTTCTATGGTTTTATTAAGTACCCTATAATGTACTTGCTTCGGCAGTACACTAACAAATAAGTACCCTTGTTGGGTCAAATTGTTCAAAGGGTATTATCGGACAAACAAACAAACAGAGACTACAACAAATGTTAACAAAACAAATTAACCAAAATGGAAGGTATGATTATATTTATTCAAACATGAAAATGATAGTATTGAAAAAATAGATATTAAGGGAAGACAAAGTTTTATTTCTTTTATGTTGCATGCAATACAAAGTTCCAAGTAAAAAACTTGTCGACCTTCACAACTCTTAACCTTTTCCAAACATTCTTAATGTTTAAAAAAAGTAAAAAAAAAATAATGATGGAAAAATTCTAAAGGGTGGTACATGATCAGTCGTAGACATTATTCCATGTGACCATTCATTTAATTTGAGTGTTCGCGAAAAATAAAAGGGGGTATAGGTTTACGGCGAAAAATAGTCGATGGTGATCGCTACAAATCTTATTTTCTATCTGTTGCGTCTATAACGAGAACATTGTTAAAAACGACTCTTACCGAAAAACATAGCGTCCGTACAAACTTAGAAAGATGCAACATTCGACTTGGACCGTAAAAAATCAATATAATTCCAAACAAATCATTCAGATATTACAACCTATAATCATCGATAGCTGTATATTTATAATATAATATAATATAATATAATATAATATAATATAATATAATATAATATAATATAATATAATATAATATAATATAATATAATATAACATATTTTTTTACGATACGAATCGAATAATGCAACTTTCTAAATTTGTATGAACACTGCGTTCTTGGGTATGAGTCGATTTTAACAATTTTCTTCTTATAGACGCAAAAGATAGAAATAAGATTAGCAGCGATCACCAACGATAATTTTTCGCCGTAAGCCTATACTCTTTTTCATTTTTAACAGCTTTAACAGCTAACCTTTGAACCTCTATATGTGAGATACGCTATTTTTGAAATTCACTTTTACCAACAATTGAAAAACTGAGTTTTCAATTAGACACATTCATCCTTTACCAGCCAATTGGTTAAATGGTATTATTGTGATTTGTACATAGCAATCTACAAATGAAAAGTCCCCTGAAAGTACGCCTACTGTGAATGGTCCCTTTAAGATGAGAGATAATCCATGAAACCTAATATTTTAAACTTCAAAGTTAAATTTGAAGGTTTCATACCTTCAGAAGGCATAATTTAAAGAATTTGAGCCACGGCTCAAACATGGTTGGTTCCACTTCAATTTGTATTAATTTTTCAAGCTCTAAGCCGGCGTTCATTTGAAACCGGTTTTTTTGGGATTTAAGACGCGGCTTAGATTAATTAAGTTCGGACGCAGGTAACGAAATTATATAGATAAGAACATTATAGTATGAAGCTAGTTGTCACTGTAGTGACGTATATAGTCATATAATTGGTTGGTTTCGAATTACATTTCTTTTTTGAAGAACAAATGTTTTCAGAATACTTTATTCTAAACAATGCTAAATAATTATTAACTTGAATGAACTTGAAGCATGAAGTATATATGGTTCATATATGTTTTCTGAACTTAATTAATTCCAATTAATTAATATTAATATTCCTGGTTCATATTGTTCTCTTGTATGCATTCATTGAACAGTTTCACAGAGTGAATATAGTATAGAGAGGAATTAAGTCTCATAGGTATTAAATTTTCTTTTTTTTCCCTTAAAAGGAATTTATTATTATTATTAGAAATACGCAAGTCGCTTTTGTAGAGAACCCACAATAGAAAATTATCAATTTTTAAGAAATTTTAAACATTGATATCTAATTACTGCAGGATCAGAAAAATCTTTCAAGGTTACACATGCGACTCAGGCACTGTCTTTTCAAGGAAGGTCACTTGAAGTTTCGCTTACAGTCCCTTTAAATAGGAGGTTAAAGTGTGTATTTAATTCACTTGTTCACAAGTTGTACGCAGGGCAGTACAGTACAACAAAAGTGCGGTTAATTCCGCTCTGTAAACTTCTATTCTGTATACCTACATACATTCAAATCATTTCAGAGTTAATCATATTAGTGTTATTAGATATCAGAAAGTTTTGTATGCTACCTATAAACACGTGAATTTTATCGTCTTCGATCAATGCTGCATTTTTTCATGAACATGATTTTTTATTGTAAACGCAAGGTATTGAGATTTTCAAAATGTGGTCTACTATTTTTTTATCTTTAAAATTGACGGAGATATTGCAAAATGTGTACTTTCAACTTAGTTAATAAATCAAAATTGCCTTAATATAGTTAATATCTAATACCTTTGTCAATTTTTAAGACACCAGAAAGGTATATATAGACAAGACCACTTTATGAAAAGCTCGTCAGACGTACAGCCTTGTTTTTTTTTACTTTCCTTTCCATTCATTAAATACCAAAAATTAAAGAGGACTTTCAATTCTCATGTTTATTGGAACACCCTGTGCATCAAAGGACGGTGGATCTTCGAAATTATGAAAACAAAAGACGACTGTTATGATTTTAAAAAGTTATTTAAAGTTTCTAAAATAATATTTTGCAGAAAAAAAAAAAGTTCTGAACACTTTGCTTTTTTATTCCTCGGTAAAAAGTAGACTTTTAATTAGAAAGGAAAAGATTTGTTTTTAATTAGATGCAGAGCACAGCACGTTTAAAGTGTCTTTGGGGTTTGTTTTCGCACGTTCTATATATAAAACTTTTATGAAATTATTGTGTACTTGATCATTTTTACTCACTTGATGGCGAATTTGATAGGGAACGTGCTATAAAGGAATCATCGTGCTATAAAGTTAAATTATCTGTACATTACTGTTAAGTTTTGATTGGTTCCTGAATTTTCCCCCCAAAAAAATAGTTTTTCCAATATAAATGAAAATGAAATTAAAATTAACTTTTATTTTTTTAATTTTAATCATTTTAATTTAATTTAATTAATTCTTAAAAAGGTTATTTTATTTAGAAATTGCAATAGGACAAGTACACAAGCGTTTCATAAAATTGCCTATAACACCATTTCTTTAACGAACCTGGTTAACCGGCCTTGAACCTTCACGGTAAAGAGAACATTTCTGCCCAAAAACGTGATAACACTGCGAACCAAAATAATAGTGTTACAAATAGTTGTTCCAACCTTATGATTATAAAACGTTATTTATTTGTGAAATTTTATTTGTAATGTATCTTAACACTGACGTCTGGTTTAATGACTGGTTCCGGAGGGGGGGGGGGTCAAATTGATTGCCTCCCCCTTCTATTTTCTTATTGTGTTACAAATCTTTAACATTTGAGACGTTTTTGGAAAGCCCTTGGGCTCTATATCAATAATCTACAAAAAATGGAAAATTTTCAAAAATCCAAATATCTTTTGCGAAGTCTAGTTATTAAGCAATAATTGTGCCAAAAAACAAATTGCGCAAATCGCAACAAATTATAAATTTTTGAAAAGACCTTGACCCCGCAAATTCAAATCTGCAAAAACATTTTGAAAATTTTCAAAACCTGAATGTGCAATAAAAAAAACTAAAAATGTTGAATTCCAATTACTGGAAGTAGGTCTAAATATAGATTTAGTCTGGTATAGGTATAAGAAGGCATTTAGACAGTATACCTTAGGACTCAGGCAGTAGGTATAAAAGCCTAGCTTTTAGCCTTATATGTTATGGGCGTGTGTTGGTCAGAAAAGTTGGCAAATGTTAGCTTTCTAGTTCAAATACTCTTGGGGGGGTCAAATTTACCCCCCCCCCCCAGGGTAAATAGGGTTAAGTTAACTTAGACTTTTAACAATTTCAACACCTTCACTGCAAAGTAACCAGGAGTTTGACATATTAAATTACATTATCAGGTTTCAAAGATATAAGCATTCAAATGTTTGATTTTGTGGTAAATACTCAGATCCTTTACTCGGTTAAATATTATGAATTCAAAACATTTTTATTCTTCTCAATACCTCTTCAATAAGAAAAGATATGATTGAAAACATTTAAGATTCCAATCTTACCTACAGTTTACTTTAGTTTGACATACCTTCCTCCTCTGAACCCCTCAAGCTGCAATCTTAGAATAACATAGACCAATGCATGGGGTTAAGACTTGAAAATACATATCCTATGTCAACACGCACCTCTGACCCGATTAACACCTATAATATACGATATTTTCCACAGCATGTTCTATTGTGTACAAGTACTGTACACGACCAATCAGGAGACATCTGTATTCAGGGATATTTAAGGATCCTTTGAATAGGAAACACAAAATCTTCAAAAAAAAGACTGAATTCATAAATGTTATGTTTCATGTTTAAAATTGGGATATTTCTTTAAAAGTTGTAAAACTGAACCCCTGAACAAACTGGGACCGGAAAGGTGGGACCGGAAAGGTTGACCCGGCTTGGAAATTCAAATGTACTACGGCTGCCCGTGTCATGCATATTTGTGTGTAATAGTTCTTGCAAAGCATGAACTCGGATTATTAATATGGAAATATATTTTCAGTTGCAAAATCCAGGAGAGAAAAATTAATAGATATTTGTTTGGCTTCCAGAACTTCTATGATATCAAGATTTAAAGAGAAATTCAATTTGTCTATTTTCAGATTCAGAACCATTGAATAAAGGATTTTTAAACATGTATTCAAAAGAGAATAGAATATGTATTAGAGGGGAATTTAGACAATCCCTCGGTATGAATTTTGTCAATCCCTTTCAGCCTGAAAGGGAGTTCAAAGTGTACAAATCATTTAAATGTTCACAAATTATATGCAGTAGAGTACATTAATACAGTATGTTTCCTAGACTATCCATTACAATTTAGAATTTTTTAAGCTGTTAAATAAACTTTATAAAATGAATTAGGTGAATAAAAACATCATTTGATTTATAGTTATAACGAAAAATCATCGTTTGTAAAGTAGAGTCTATATAGAGTCTATGTGAAATGATCATTGGTCAATTATGAAACCAGCCAATTTCATAATTTGGTTTTCTTTATATATTAATTTTAGATTTTCTATAAAATGATGTGCTAAGGCCCAAAAGGTTATATAGCAAAAATATGTGAAGTACACCTGCAATATGGAAATAGTACAACAAAATGGCCGTTTTACACTCTTTTCTAGTAAATTCCACTCTAATATATATTCTATTCTCTTTGCATGTATCACACATCAATTGTGAAAATACGTAATAAAAATAAAAATGATTTCCGACATATTCATTAAAAAATGTATGCCCCCCCCCCCCCACCAATTATAAAGTAAAAGGTCTTAAGTTTTTAAAAATTATCTTTCTTTAAAAATTGGGCAGTGTATCTCCAATCTTTTTTAAAGCCCTTTTTCAAGAAAACGAGTATTTGCAACAAACTCAAATTTTCTTATTCCTAAATGTGTGCAACCTGATGGTGTAAACCTTTGCTATTTCAAACTAAGATTATTTGATCTAACAGAATATATTTAAAGTTTTAAATAACTAATGTCATAAGGCATTGGGCTGCCGTGATATTAGAGTTTGTGTACCAAAGCTCAATTCCTTTATTGATTTGTTCAGAAACAGATTTTTATATGAATAGTTTATCTATTAGGTTCACAATCCCTATCTTGGTATTTGTTTATTTAGAATACAGAGTGTATAAACTAAAAATACATCTAATTATTAATATTTTCTGTTGTGGAGAAAACATGTGAAAGTAATACCAAGAATTGATTAATAAACATGCATAGAATGTGTGGTCTATTAATAATAATGAAATATATTGAATACTAGCTGAAGAACCCGACGTTGCCCGTGGAAAAAAAATTGAAGAAAACTATTTTTTTTTAAATTTGAAAGAAAATATTTTTGATTTTTTTTAGCCTATAACACCCCGGCCACCCATGAGTGTTCACAAAAAATTTCAGGCCAATTGGTCCAGCTGTTTGGCCGTCTATATGCAACATATATATATATATATATACGAACGGCCTTGATAAATGTCGACAGCATAAAGTGATTACCCATAAAACTGTGGAACATGGAGGTGAAATTTTAGGTGTATTTGATTTTGTTACACAAAAAATGTTTTGTCATTTTTTATAAAGATTACTTATAAAACAATCGTCTTTTTACTCCGTAGTTTTATGGGGTTCACTCTATTGATTGATTGAAAAAACAGGAGAAAGAAATCAGATTAACAGAAAGATACTGTCTCAAATCTGTCCTAGGATTGATGATGAAGTAAAAAAAAACATCAAGATACATATTTCCTACTTTAAAGTTGCCCATTCTACAGATAGAGAACACTTTTAACCAATTCGGATCTTCATAATTATCTGTTTTGATTCCAACTAAAACACAATAAACTAAGCTAGTGTAAAATAGACCCATGATAGAAAGATAGATGTTACCGCCATACTATTTCTATTGGTTCAGAATAGACAACAAACACATGACTGAACCCTGAACCGGCATACTAGAGTACGGGTACTGTAAAAAGTCTGGCCGCACTATCAATGTTGAAACCGAACCGGTTTAGCTAAGGGACGGGCCAATACTTGCCGCGCGTCACTAAGGCTGGTACAAGGGGGTCAGTCCAGTTCGAATTCAAATTGACCTTAGTCCACCGTGAAAGTTCTAACTAAAATATGGGTTCAAAACTCCCCCCCCCCCCCCCTCCCTCCCTTTTAGCATGAATGAATGTAATGATAAAAACACTGTAAACTATATAGTAACTAGTAAGTCCCAAATAGATAATCAAGAACAAAAGGTGGCAACAGAGAAATGGATCAATTATAGACGACGTCACAAGTGTTAAATAAATTTTCTCACATTCTCACATTTTTTCTAGGATTAAATACAAACAAAATGTAAAATCAGAAAATAAAGAACACATAAAATTTCACTTATTTTACTGTAAGATAAGCACTCCATTCTAAAATTATCTGCACTATTATTGATAATTTGTGGGACACAAAAATTGAGTTGACACTTGTGACGTCAGAATACAGCTGTACTGAGAGTGTACAAATTCTAAGTTGCCATCTATTGTACTTGACAATCTATTTGGTAAGTCCTAACAATTGTAAAAAAAAGTTTTAAACCGTTAAATGCACAAAGTCTATGATTGAGACACCATTTAGGATATTCTTAACACATTATTTTTGCATTTAACGAACTTATGTTTTTGCGAAATCTTAATTTTTGCGACGCCATTGTTAAGCGTGTATTCTGGAAAATTTACGATATTATGGTTCTTTAGTTTAAAGTATCCCATTCTTTATTTTAATGTGTTGTTTAGAGTCATATAAAGATTTCTACTACCACTGAATACAGGGTGTCCCATGCATTAAACATTTTAGTTGAACATTTCAGAGTCGACTTAACCCTATCCCTGCTGGGGTACTTGAAAACCAGGATACGCTTGGGGGGGGGGTCAATTTGACACCCGCCCCCCCCCATTTTTGATGTCAAAATGGACATGACCTATTAAAGTTAGGATTTCAAATAGTTCAATCAACATGACCTATTCAAGTTAGGATTTCAAATAGTTCAATCAACATGACCTATTTAAGTTATGATTTCAAATAGTTGAATCAACATGACCTATTTAAATTAGGATTTCAAATAGTTGGATCAACATGACCTATTTAAGTTATGATTTCAAATAGTTCAATCAACATGACCTATTTAAGTTAGGATTTCGAATAGTTCAATTAACATGACCTATTTAAGTTAGGATTTCAAATAGTTCATTCAACATGACCTATTTAAGTTAGGATTTCGAATAGTTCAATCAACATGACCTATTTAAGTTATGATTTCAAATAGCCAAATCAACATGACCTATTTAAGTTAGGATTTCATATAGTTCAATCAACATGACCTATTTAAGTTAGGATTTCAAATAGTTCAATCAACATGACCTATTTAAGTTAGGATTTCAAATAGTTCAATCAACATGACCTATTCAAGTTAGGATTTCATATAGTTCAATCAACATGACCTATTTCAGTTAGGATTTCAAATAGTTCAATCAACATTACTAATTCAAGTTAGGATTTCAAATAGTTCAATCAACATGACTTATTTAAGTTATTTTTTCAAATAGCCAAATCAACATGACCTATTTAAGTTAGGATTTCATATAGTTCAATCAATTAAACAGAGCACATAGAATAATTTATCCCAAAAAGGAAAGATTAAACTTAGAAAAACTGATATTGTTGAATATAATGTTTTGGTATTACGAGGACAAATATTGGAAAAGACATTTTTTAAATGGTTTTTGAAAAAAAAGCCTTTCTTTGTGATTTTTCTTAATTCCATTGTTTACAGTGGAACATTTTTAATTAACAGATTAGCTCTTGGTCTACCTGACAGGAACTGAGCTGAAAACTTTAGAATGGTGGATATCGAGATTTATGCTTAATTCTCTCTTTTTCTTAATCTCGAGACTAACCTAATCTTGTACTTGTATTCTGAAAAGTGTATAAAATTCAACCAATCAGAGTCGCGTATATGAAGCCGTAGAATTGAAAAGTTTTGATCGCCTTAAGATTAATATACAGAAACTGGAGGGACTCTCTAATTTAAAAAAAAAAACGGTTTTTGATTTTTCTGTACTACATCCAAGAAAGAACGGTTTAAGAAGAAAATCAAAAGTGTGTCCATTGGATACTTACTCAGATTAAGTAATCGGGATTTTTTTCAGTTTTCAGCTCTGGTTAACAAATTACACAATCTTTAAATCCACGAATTTTAAAGAAAATGAAGAGTGCTTTATTTATTTATGCAAATAGATTGAGCTGTACTCATTCACTCAAAATTTTGAATAAAAGGGGGGGGGGGAATTTAGAAACACGATCCTGCTTATTTATCGTCTTCTGTTTTCTGTACTTTTTTGGGCTATAAGCACACTCCACTAAACACGAGGGGAAAGTTAGATTTAGAAAACGTAACAACTTTATGATTAGTTTATTAACAACTCACCATAGTTTCAGTAGAAGTAAATATATCCATTTACTGAAAGAGCCGATTCAAGGATTCATAACTCTAATTGGATAATGAGATAGATAGAAAGATAGATGTTACCGCCATACAATTTCTATTGGTTCTGAATAGACAACAAACACATGACTGAACCCTGGTTGGATCAGGCGCTAATGGACTCGGCATACATGAGTGAAGTATGAATTTAATTATATTCGAGAAATTCAAAACATTTAATGGTCTTCTCATAAACTTTTCAAAAAGAGAAGTTGGATTATGTAGTCTATCTTTGAAATATCAAAGGTTGAAACCATCAGGTTGCAAAGATATATGGATTATAAAATTTGTGATAAGAATTAGTATTCAATTGGTAATTCAAACTATGTACATATTTAGTTACATCAAATATTTTTTGTTTGAAATATAAAAGAGGTTTAAACCATCAAATTACAAAAATATAGGGATTAGAAAATTGGAGTTTGTAGCAAAGATTCATTTTTCATTTTTATACCAATTTTACGCTTTAAGTTTTAAGCCTAGACAATCTCAAAAGGGATGGGAGAAGGGAATGGAGTGGGTATTATTGGGGAAGGGAGGGGGCATAGAAGTTTTGGGAGGGAGATGATAGATAGATAGATAGATAGATAGATAGATAGATAGATAGATAGATAGATAGATAGATAGATAGATAGATAGATAGATAGATATAGAAATATTAAAATAGGGTTAGCCGTTCTGCAGTTTATTCGATACAAGCAGTCATATAGACAGGCCAAATGTTTGTTAATCCTTTTAACAGAAACATCTGATATAATTTGAATTATTACCGAGCAATTTATACTCTATAAAATTCTATAAAAGTTAAATACGACAGCGAACTGGAAAAGAGTTGTAAAAAGAGAAAAATACGACGAAATTTCAAGTGACCCTTCATGCATAATGTGAATGCCCGATTTACAACGGTACTCATGAAAGCTTTAACTTAATCAATGTGGTTACTCTTCGAAAGTGACTAACGCACTTCTTGCTTAACAGAAGCAATGGATAAATTATCAGAATTACAGACTTTTCAAGTACTAAAGTCAACAGTATCTTTCAAACTTTTAATCAGATGAAGGTTTCAGAGATTCCGATGTGAAAAGATGGACATCTTTGCATGGAATCTATGGAAGGTCGCCACCATAGTTTGAGTATTAGTAAATATTTCCATTTACTACTGTTAGCGCCGATATAAGGATTCATAACTCTGATTGGATTATGAGATATATAGAAAGATAGATGTTACCACCATACTATTTCTATTGGTTCAGAATAGACAACAAACACATGACTGAGCCCTGATTGGATCAGGCGCTAATGGACCCGGCATACAAAAGTGTCGCTTGAAATTACGCTTTGGTTACTGTCCCTTTAAATCTGTTTTTGTTCATGTTAAATTATAAGGAGGAGGAGGGGGGGGGGATTATAGAGGAAAATTTGGCCTTCAAAACATCAAGATCCAGACAGGGATATATATTTCGAGGCCATAATATTGTTCAATTGTTTTTGAAAAGTGTAAATCTTTAAAAAATATAGATTTTCTTTTAGATTATACGGATTTCTTCCATTCTCTTGAGTAATTTCAGTAAATGCAGCGGGTTTTACAGATTTTCCTATACCAGACCCAGTAAAATAATATAGAATATTTACTATACCAGACCCAGTAAAATGATATAGAATTTTACTATACCAGACCTAGTAAAATAATATAGAATACTAGCCTTATAGGGCGCTTCGCGCCCATCTTCTAAATTAATTGTGAACATGTTCTCTTTGTGTACATCGTAAAACAAAACAAAAATAATTCGCGGATTTTCACAAAGAATTTCGTGGATTTTCAAAATTTAAAAAAAATTTAATGAAGATAGAATTTCGATGGAGACAAATATTTAAAATTTTGATCATTCATAAACCTTCCCTGGGGTCCCTAGATGCCCCACAAAAAATTTGGGCCTGATCGGTTCTGCCGTTTTGACGTTTATTGGATACAAACAAACAGACAAACAAACAGACAGACAAGCCAAATTTATATATAGATTTATTACACCAGACCCAGTAAAATAATATAGAATTTTCATTTACCAGACCCAGTAAAATAATATAGAACTTTCCTATACCAGACCCAGTAAAATAATATAAAATTTTTCTTTACCAGACCCAGTAAAATAATATAAAATTTTTCTTTACCAGACCCAGTAAAATAATATAGAATTTTCCTAAACCTGACCCAGTAAAATAATATGAAATTTTTCTTTACCAGACCTAGTAAAATAATATTGAAGCTTTTCCTATACCAGATCCAGTAAAATAATATATAATTTTCTTTTACCAGGCCCGGTAAAATGATATAGAATTTTCCTATACCAGACCCAGTAAAATAATATAGAATTTTCTTTTACCAGGCCCAGTAAAATGATATAGAATTTTCCTATACCAGACCCAGTAAAATAATATAAAATTTCCCTATACCAGACCCAAATAAATATTGCAATATTTTCTTATACCAGACCCAGATAAATAATATAATATTTTCCTATACCAGACCCAGATAAATAATATAATATTTTTCTATACCCAGTAAAATAATATGGAAAGAATTTACATGGACAAAATATAAAACCGAGAGTATGTTTTTGCGACCTAAGTGTGTATTCAAGAAAAACCGAAAATGTTTCTTTTAAACTTAGATGATTTGATCTAACAAAATTGATTGTATGAAATATCAAAGGTCTTCGACATTGGACATAAAAAATATATGGAATATAAATTTCAGTTTGTGACAAAGACTCAATACCTTTACAAAGCTTTACAAAATTGTTTTCCACAATCTGCTTCCTTTTGTCCATGCATAGGGGTTCCAAAAATCTATATAATGTAGAAATCGGATAACTAGAACCAGCAGTATAGTTTTAAAAAATTAAACAGCCTCATAAATTTTTCATTTAGGTCCAAAATAAAGTACAAAAACTAAGAGTCAAAAATTTTGAAAACATTTTATGCAAACCATTTTTAAACATTTCAAACATATCAAACTTTTAACAAGATTTTAAAAACAAATGATTAAATTTGTTAAAGCAATGTTTACTTTAAACAAGATTTTTTCAACAAATGGTTAAAACTGTTAAAGCTATGTTTACTTTTAACAAGATTTTATAAGCAAAACGGTTAAAACTGTTAAAGCTATATTTACTTTAAACAAGATTTTATAAACAAAACGGTTAAATTTGTTAAAGCAATGTTTACTTTAAACAAGATTTTTTCAACAAATGGTTAAAATTGTTAAAGCTATGTTTACTTTAACAAGATTTTATAAACAAATGGTTAAATTTGTTAAAGCAATTTACTTTAAACAAGATTTTATAAACAAATGGTTAAATTTGTTAAACAAAATCTTTATACTTTTCAAAATTTTACAAAATAAAAATTCAAAAATTTCTTTTTCTTTTTCAAAGCTGTTCAATGAGAGAGTTACGATTTATACTTTTAAAACATTTTACATATTAGAAATTCAAAACTTTTCTGTTCTTTTTCAAAGCTTTTTAATAAAGGAATTTATTATTTAATACACATAACTGTCTGGTTAGGTCGCCATATTTTCTGCTTAAAGTCTTGCTATGATGAATATTTTAGGTTTAAATTCTAACGCAGCTTTAAATATTTGACCATAAAATTCGTGCCAATTGTTCCACATAAAGGTCCATGTAAGAAATATTTCTCCGATCTTGAATTTAACTATTATTTTTGACCCTTTTTATTGAATTTAATTAGGAGTCAAGAATAGAACAAGATAATTGTATTGTATAACAATAATGGCACTGCAGTCAACCCAATGGATCTTTCTGATCAAGGTATTTATGCAAGGAAAGTTATTTCAGAGGTGTATGTATTTTTTGCACTGCAGTGTACTGTCTTTGGGCGGAAAAGTAAACACAAGACGGACGTCACAGTCTGACATGGAATCCATTTTCTCAAAAATAATCTGTGAAATATTCTGGTCATAGGAAACTATTGTGTGCATTATCAAAATTATCAAAATTAAATGCTTTTATACCCTTGTATAATAAACAAACAGTGATGCATCTATTCTTGTTTACAAATTCCGCCCAGAGAGAACTGGTTTCAATATGTACGCTTGAGTATACGCGACCGCAATTAACTTTCCTTGCTTTAATACCTTGATTGTGACTAACAAATTTATAAAAGAATAGAAAGTAAATGATTTAAAAGATACAGCTTTTACAATAATTTTACTGATTATTTCAAATGCAATAATATTTTGAAGACAATTTATATATCGATTTGTGAGTTTGTGTAACTGTAATAAATGGGTAAGATTAAGTTTATTTTAACATATTTTTGAGCATGCAATAAATTCTCTTGCACTTTTGGTTCAGGCTTAAAATAGGAATTGCCAGTTAGGGAAAAGTTAGGAAAACTCGTGCATTTTTAAGATGTTATGACATTTGTTTTTACTTTACATAATGCAGAGAATAATTTTTTGTTTCAAAACTTTTTCAAAACTGTATACGAATGTGGTGAAAAATAATCGATGAGTACTGTTTGTAATATCTGAATGATTTGTTTGCAATTAAATTGATTTGTTTACGATCCGAGTTGAATGTTGCATCTTTCCGAATTTGTAAAATGAACGCTGCCTTCTTCGGTGTGAGTAGTTTTTAACAATTTTCTCCTTATAGACGCAACAGATAGAAGTAAGATTAGTAGCGATCAAAAGCGCTTTTTTATCGCATTAAGCCTATACCCCCTTTCATTTTCCCTTCAAGAAAATTGTAGGAAAGATTCAAATCTTTTGTTTTTTTCGATTATAACTACTATAATTGCAGAGCTGTTGAGAAAAAAAGAAATGTTTTGAATTATAATATTTAACTGGATAAACTTGCTTTCCTTATACTTGTGTGCATAAAATCAAAACTAGGGGAGCTACGAGGTCACACAATCGTAGTAATGTCACCTAAATTTAACCGCTTACAGTGTGGAACAATTGGCTTATCCGATATAATTTAATTTTCCTCTATTTAATAGTTTCCATCCCTCTAAATATAAACAATATGGTAGTGTGCTAGGATGCTAAATAATTAATGCATAGAAGATTTGATTATGTAGAATAGATGGATAGGAGAGACATCCATAGATGTAGAAATATATAGATAGGAGAGACATCCATAGATGTAGAAATATATAGATAGGAGAGCCAGCCATAGATGTAGAAATATATAGACAGGAGAGCCATCCATAGATGTAGAAATATATAGATAGGAGAGCCATCCATAGATGTAGTAATATATAGACAGGAGAGCGATCCATAGATGTAGAAATATACAGATAGGAGAGCGATCCATAGATGTAGAAGTATATAGATAGGAATTACACAGAAAGGAAATCATAGATAGGAAAACGTAGATAGGAAAAACATGCACATATTTAGAAATACAAAGGATGGAAAAACATGTATAGATGTAGAAATACAAAGGGTGGAAAAACATGCATAGATGTAGAAATACAAAGGGTGGAAAAACATGCATAGATAGGAAATGCAAACACAGAAATATAGTAGAAATATTTTGTATAAATACATAGATAGAAGTTTCATATTCTGATGATAACATAGACAAAAGATATTTTGCCTAGCTACATAGATCTAGTAAACATTATGTATAACTAACTAAGTACAGAGAAGTTGTTTTCCATGAATACAAACTTGACGATTATTTCCGCAAATATGTTGTTCCCCTTATATTTTTAGCCGAAAAATAGATTCTTTGTACAAAATGAAGATATAATATATATTTATAATGTCATTCTAAATTTTTTCAATATATAATTTTACCAATTATTCATGAATATAATAATTTGCAGGGTTACTCTCAGGGTTAATCTCACTAGAATAAGATGATTTATTATGGGTACTGTCCAGTCTAATAGTCTATATGCGTATTACTGACTGTACTGAACAGCTTGCTCTAGCTGCTTAAAAGTCGTATCGGTACTTTAATTGAACCAGAGTTATAAGACTACACAGAAGCCTAATCCGTTGTATCTACAGTGAGAACCAGGTAAACAGTAGGAAACAATTGTTAAAGTTTTGACTTTAAATAGTCTATATAGCAACATAAAACACGGTAATTGTGTAGTGTGCACAGATCCACTCAACACTTGATTTAATAACTCACTAGTAAACCTATTTTCTCAGTAGTAACATTAAATGTACTTCAGTATTTCTTTAATATCGTCTTCCTATTCCACAGTTTTCTGATGATCCCTGTATGTAACCCTGTGTGTACTGTGTGTACTATTATGTGTGAATAATTGATACCCTTTCTGGGATTTAATGATCCATGGTAGATATACAAGGAATGTACAGATTTATTAAAAACCAGAAAATGATAATTTTACATATACAGGCGTACTCAAAAGGGATGAGAATTAAATGACGACCGTGTAAACTCTGAAGTCTCATTCTTTGCGGGTAACTCTGTATATGACACTGTTGGGTTTTCTCCTATTGAAATTATTTGTAACTAAAAGGTACAACGAAAAAGCTGTTTTTTTACAGAAATCCAAAAAATATTTTAAATTTTTTGATTTTTGAAAACATTAAAGTTTCTGCATGCCTTTAAATTCAGTTTGAACATTTCCTTTGTAACCCTGGACATGAGCATTGGAAAGTTTTGGTTTCAAGCTTTAGGCTAAAAGGAATAATTGGAAAAATGCTGATGACAAAATTTCAAACGTTTGTTAGCGAACCATAGGAAATTTTTAAAATTCTATTTAAGCCAACATCCTGCTTTAATCGCAGCATAAGTAATTTTTTGGGGAATTCATAACATTTTTATGAAAGCCAAAAATTCCTTAAATATGTGAGAAAAAACGATGCTTATCACTAGTAAAAAACATAAAAATTCTGGTAGTATACAAACAGACTCGAATCGGCGGCCAGCGGGACAAAACTTATCCATCTCCATTTCACAATAGTTTTGTGACATTCGTTTCATCTTGATCATTCATCTCACGTCAAAGAAATCAAAGTCAACCTTGTCAATTAGATTCTATAGCTTATAAAAAATATATTCAAAAACATAATTTTGAGCAGAAAGTTCAAAACTTGCTTAAATCTTTGCAAATTCAATGACAAGGCATTATTTAATTTGAATATCAAATTCCTTAAGGTTTCATTGGAGGACAAATTGTACACAAATGCTACTTAGAGATATATCATTCAGAATCCTTGTTCTGTACACTGGTTTTCTGGTTCTGTACACCTTTTTACTGGTTCTATACACCGGTTTCCTGGTTCTGTACACCGGTTTCCTGGTTCTGTATACAGGTTTCCTGGTTCTGTACACCGGTTTTCTGGTTCTATGCACAGGTTTTCCTGGTTCTATGTACACCGGTTTACTAGTTCTGTACACCGGTTTACTGGTTCTGTACACCGGTTTCTCATGGTTCTGTACACCGGTTTCCTGGTTCTGTACACCGGTTTCTCATGGTTCTTTACACCGGTTTCTTGGTTCTGTACACCGGTTTTCTGGTTCTGTACACCGGTTTCCTGGTTCTACACACCAGTTTCCTGTTTCTGCACACCGGTTTCTCATGGTTCTGTACACTGGTTTCCTGGTTTTGTACACCGGTTTATCATGGTTCTGTAAACCGGTTTCCTGGTTCTGTACACTGGTTTCCCATGGTTCTGTACACTGGTTTCCTGGTTCTGTACACCGGTTTCCTGGTTCTGTACACCGGTTTCCTGTTTCTATACACCGGTTTCCTGGTTCTGTACACCGGTTTCCTGGTTCTGTACACCAGTTTCCTGGTTCTGTACACCGGTTTCCTGGTTCTATACTCCGGTTTCCTGGTTCTGTAAACCGGTTTCCTGGTTCTATACACCAGTTTCCTGTTTCTGTACACCGATTTCCTGGTTCTATACACCAGTTTCCTGGTTCTGTACACCGGTTTCCTGGTCCTGTACACCAGTTTCCTGGTTCTGTACACCGGTTTCCTGGTTCTGTACACCGGTTTCCTGGTTCTATACACCGGTTTCCTGGTTCTATACACCGGTTTCCTGGTTCTGTACACCGGTTTTTTTCTTTACTGAATCATTAAGTATTCCATAAATAATAAACTAGAGCTTGTGCGTCGCGTTAATAAAGAAATAATATTTGCAAAATTGCAATTAACTATCACCTGAATACTACCAGGGGAGTTATTCTAATTGAAAACACGGGAAATCATTATATAAAGATAGAGAGCAAGTTGATACTAAACCTAGATAATTGTTTATTATGATAGATATTATACATATATAGATAGATAGATAAAGATAGATATTATATACATATATATATATATACAGAGTGTCCCAAAAAAAATATTTCTAGGTATACTTTTTTTCTTGCTAGGTCGCATACTTTTTTATTACAAACACTTCTTTGGGTGAATATATAAAACCGAATTATCGATGTTTTCGCCAAAATTTTCTAAATTTTTGTTTATTTTGAATTTTAGGCATAAAAATATGAAATGCAATGAAAAAAAATTTAAGAAGTAAAAAAAAATTCGCGAAACCAAATTGTTTTGGAAAAATGTCGGGAAAATGTTATTTTTATCGTTTTCCGAAATTTCAAAAAAAAATAATAAATAATTGGATGAGATATAACAACACCTCAGTACAAAACACGAATTGTACACTGTAAACTTGCTCTGCAGCAGCCTACGAGCCAGCAAGGTATTTCAGATTTACCAGATTGTTTTCAACAATCTATTATTGCAAACACTCTTAGTTTATAACCTTATTATTGAGTATGTTGGAAACCAAATAACATGATACTATTCCTAAATAAAAACCACCGGGTTTAAGGAGGTTTAGGGGGATAAGGTCAAGCACACTGTGAGGTTAGAAACATAGATTAAAAACAATACAGATTTGTTTAAGATTTAGGGGTTTTAGTTCACCATAACCCAAAGGAGTTACGCGCATGCCGCGTTGAAATACAAACTGAGAGAGAGCCTATTCTAACTTCTTTGGGCTTCTGCCTCAGGGTTATTATGAATAAAAAAACCCTTAATCTTGAAAAGTCGACATCTAGCTATCTATCTGTATTGTTATTAATCTATGGTTAGAGATATGATAAGATGGGACCTAACACGGAAGATACACCAATAACATTGTATCAAATGTCCGCTAAATATGTACTATACCAAGCCCCTACGTGAAACTAATGTAATTTCCAAGACTGAAATCTTCTATGTTTTCAATCATAACTCCTCTTATTGGAGAGCTAGCTATTGTAAAAAACATAAAAAATATAAAGTATGTTGTTTTGATCTCAATACACAGATTTAACGCTTCCACTTTGGAGGTTTTTCCTGGCGGGCATAGTAGATATTGGAGATAACAACAGAGGGTTGTCAAATATACTTTCCTTTGTAAAAACTTGGTCTTTTGGTATTCAACGTTTACTCAATGATAACCCCTTGGGCTACTTTTGTTAAATATTTTGATTCGTTTTTTAAAGGTTTTAATAAACTTCAAATATTTAAAAAGTGTGTTCAGTTAAAGTTTAATTTTACCGAACGTTTAAATATTTAAGAAACGAACCATTCATTCCGATCTCTAAGGTCGCATTTAATGAATTGGAAAAAGTAGTTTATCTTGAATCGGCTAGTTCACTTGTCCCTACCTATCTCTACTACTTCTTTCCCATAGATAAATAAACAAACATAGATAGCTTATGTACGTAAAATCACCAAGAATTGTACAGTCCGCGAACTCAAACTTCTAGGGGTCAAAGTGTACTTCAATGATAAGCGGGGTGGTTTGGTGTTTTAATGGATTTCATAATAGAGTGTAAAATAACTCCGGGAATGGAACTATTTGAACAACAATATTTCACTGAGCAATATCATATTGACGAGAACTGAAGAAGGCTATGAGAAGGACTAAACTAACATAAATTTCTATCTACAGGTAACAGAACTCATGTACACCAAAAGTACTCAATGACATAAGAACAGCCAATGTTCACAACCGACCTAGTTAATCTAAATAATAGGAATATCTTTAAAAAATCTCTGTACATTTATATCTTTCAAGATGAAAATGTCGTCTTATGCGCAATCTGTCTTTATCTACATTCTTACCCCTTTAAAATTCAGAATTCAATATTTTAAAGGGCCTCACAAATAAATTGACTTACTGCTTATGATTTAAAAGTTTTATAAACTTAATAGAAACTCATATAAGTGAAACTTCACAAAGAGAAACTCAATATAACAAGCCAGATAGAATCGATTAAAGCACTAATTTTGCACGGACATTTATTTTACATTATTATTAAAATACAAACTGAGGATCAACCGAAGTTAATCCTGGAATCATAGATGGAATCAATCCTCCTCTCGGAGCTACTGGAGACGTTATCGACCGCTCTCTTCAGATCCTTCATCAAGACTGACCCTTTTCTCGGGGACAAAATGGACGTTCAGATTGCTTTCTCTTCCGACGAAAGCACCGTTATCCGTGTTCCCCCGATACGGATTCCCAGGATTTGAACCTTGCTGCCCTGGAAATTTCCTCTGGCCGTTGATACCAGCTCCAGTAGTAACGGGTTAAATACAATCAATATTATTTGTTTGTCCAGTTCTCAACTCATGATAAAACTTAGCTTGGGTTGAATGAACTGGCTATGGTTCTACATCCTTGGTGGGTTTACAGTTTGCTTCACCTAATTTAAGTTGTTTATCAATAATTTTGAAAACTATAAATTATTAATTTTTTATCTAATAAAAACTTGAGCTGTTAATCCTTGCTCTTCAGGCTGCCATTTTTCGTTATAAATCGTGGATTTTTTAATTTGCGCATTTTTAAATAAAATGTCAAAGTTTATACATAGACGCCCTGAGCTGAAAACTTTAGAATGATGGATATCAAGATTAATGCTTAAACTCCTGGTTTTACTAAACCTGAGATTATTTTAATACGCATTCGATATCCAAGAAGGAAGTATAAAATTCAACAAATCAGCGTATTATGTTAAGACGTACTCTTTAACTTTTGAAAACCCGGTTTTTTTCTGGTGTTAGTTGTGTCATATCAATAGAACTAAACATCAATTAATTAGATGTAAGTTTTGGATTAATGTTTGTTAAGACTAACGTTTAAAATGATGATTGTCCTAAAATGTGATAAAATATATTTTTTAATAAGTTCATATTAACAGGATTAAATCTATCTTTGCTTAAATGCTCCAATAGCCGGCTTGTGAAAAGCTGGATTCAATTCAATCGGATATTAGTTCAATCGATATAGCATTGTATCTGTAATTGTTATCAAACATAACTTTTATACAGTAGTAGGGATATCCAAAAAAGAGGATTAGGGAAAAAATCAAAAGTGTGTACATTGGATACTCAGATTAAGCAATCAGGATTAAGGATATATCATTCTAAAGTTTTCAGCTCTGAAAAAATTCAAAAAGCAAAAAAAAACTTTAATTTTAATTAGCAAAACATAAACAAAGCGAAGGGATCGATTTGATTTATAGATTTTTCTATGAAAACTAAATAAATCTCATCTAAACTTATATTTTTGCAGCGTTTGAAAATATTTTCAATTTCCAGGATACAAATTTATTTAGAAAATCAATTTGTGGAAGAAATATTGAGAAATAACATTAAAGTTTTTTTTCTCTGTAGATAAATAAAATTCAAGGAGAGAAGTTTTCCGAAACCAATTTATATAGATAAATAATAGATTACGTTTAAAATCATTTCAAACTACTTTATATACAATTTCTCAGAAAAAATGTACAAAACTTAATTTTCTAATCTCTATATCTTTGCAACCTGATGGTGCAGTGCAACCTTAGATTATTTTATCTGACAGAATTCAGAGTTTAAAATTTCAAAGGTTTATGGAATTGACAAAGAAATAGAAATAAAATATAAATATCTAAATTGTGTTAAACAGGGCCGGGCAAACCGAAATTGATTTATTTTGATTTTAGTTTAATCGTTTACGTTATTTTATAACACTGTTATTTTTGTTCTCAGTGTTATGAAGTTTTGAGATGGTTCGACCTTCGAGATTATAGGGAATATTTAAGTCCAAAAACTGTACAGCACGTCTTGCCAAAATAGTAGTTTTTTAGTTTTTTACAGGATAAAATCTTCATTTAGGCAGTCTGCCTGAGGACTCAGGCAGCTAGTATTAAAGCTCGGTTCTAGACCTAAAGGGAGGGATATGGGTATTTAGGAAAAGTCTGAAAAGGTCAACAGACTCAGACCATTGCTTTTTAAGTTATGTAAAAAAACTACTGGGGGTCCCAGCAGGATTAGGGTTAAAATAAAAAGTTGAAATAAAAGATGATGCTAAGCCTAGTTTTATTAATAAAAAGTAAACTGCCCTTTCCCTGATATTAGCACAACATGACAAGTTTGGCACGTAATGTAAAAGACTAATTGAGTATTGGTGAATACTGTAGGAATATACCTAATCATATATATATATATATATATATATATATATATATATATATATATATATATATATATATATATATATATTTATATATTTTATCATATATCGATATCTGGCCAAAGGTTTACAGTTTTTTTATATAGAGGAATGGTCGGCAAGGGGGGGGGGGCTTTAAAAAGTTTAAAAAATTGAATAAAGATTTGTTTTATCCTTTTATTCTAATTGTTCCTAATAAAATGAGATGGTTTAGATTTGACTACAATGCCTGTTTAGGTAGTTTAGGGTGTTATCCCCCTATCGCAGATCATACAAAGAACCAATTTTCTTATTATTCTCCCCTTTGTTGCTTGATTAAATATTTAAAGGGTACCCTTGTAAATATGGCATGCCGCTACAGGGTGTCCCACGAAACATGACAGTTGGTGAATAATTTCAAATGTCTTCTTATTTATTAATGTATTAAATATTAAAGATAAAAAGAAATATTTAACTCGTATATATTTTACTGTGAAATCAATTTTAACTTTAGTATCCAACAAATTATCAAATTATGGAAGAAGACATTTTAAACTATGCAACAACTGTCATGTTTTGTGGGACACCCTGTATCTAAATTAAGTGTCACTTGAAATTACGTCTTCAGACTCTTTAAGTCTAAACTGCAAACTGCTCTTTTTGGTTTCATAAGCATAAGTTCTTTTTCTTGGCAGGTGTAATATATAAGAACATGTTTTTCCTCATAGATATCATTCATTAATGAACAGAACTCAGCAGTAAAAAGTAAGTTTATTTAATTTGTCCTGAATACACATTATAATTAAACAACCCTTCTTAAAGAAAAAAACATGTATTAATTCCATTAGTTGACTTTGCAAGCTTGCAAACACATTTTTTATTACAGTGAGAACCAGTGGAATAGGAAGACGACATTAAACAATACTTTTGTGCGTTTGTGTAAAGCAAAGAGTGTTGCTAGTACCTTATTAAATTACTGATTAAGTTAATGGGTCTGTTTATACTTAACAATTGCCGTGTGTCTTATGTTCATTGGACTATTTATTGAGGCTATAAGTCCTTTTCCTATTTCAGATCTTATCTATGTGAGACATATAATTCTAATTTCCTATTCAATGTCACATCTTGAGTCTATAAGTCCTTTTCCTATTCAGATCTTATTTATGTGACACATATCAATCTTATGTTCATTGGACTATTTATTGAGTCTATAAGTCCTTTCCTATTTCAGATCTTATTTATGTGAGACATATCATTATAATTTCCTATTCAATGTCACATCTTGAGTCTATAAGTTCTTTTCCTATTTAGATCTTATCTATGTGGACTTATCATTATAATTCCCTATTCAATGTCACATCATGATTCTAAAAGTCGTCTTCTTCTTCCTTAGAATACTATGGAGTTCTGTTTTTCTTACATCTGGAACAAGAAGAAAAGAAATTGTAATATATTTGTTGAGATTGTGACAGGTGGGTAGATTATCAAGGCAAGGGGGGGGGGGCTGCAGTATCAGATACTTAAGGATGTTAAAGTTTAAAACATTTCTTAAAAACAATAGTATATATATGAATGCGTTCTCAAATATCTTGGCAGTTAACATCTTTTAGTTAAAAGATAAATTAATTATAAACATAATTTAAAACAAATGTATTTGTTCACCGAACAATTTTTTTTGCAATATTTAATATTCGAATCGAGATATATCCTTCTAAAACACTCATCTCTTTCAAAAGATAATACATTGTGCATTTAAGCACCATAAAGCAGTTGTTGTTAGCTTTGGTCTTGAAGAAGTAATTGGCGGAATTATCGTAAAATTGTTGCTTGAGAGCTTGAGACCTCTAAATCACAGTGACTTATAGAGATCTGAATTACATATTACTGTTCTTCCTCTAAGAATTTATTCTAACTATTGGCTTTATTCTGCAGAGAAAACGAAAGAAAAAGTAAGAATTTAACAATCTCGAAGATGAAAAGAACGACGATGTTTTTCATACTATTCATCAGTGAAAGGTTTAAATGGTTCCGTTTAAATTGGCCACTTTATAAATGGAAATATTTCCTTCTGTCACTGTATGTATACAAATATAATTGTATCTATTGTCTGTCCTGGTGTATGTTTGTGAACGTCAAAACGGCTGAATTGATAAAGACAAAATTGTGTGTGGGACTTTCTGGTTGATCAGAGTTTAAAAAAGTTCGTCTCCAAAATATTTTAATTTTCGTGAATTTTTGAAAATCCACGAAAAAAATATCATTAAATCTGCAAACTTTTTGTTTTTGTTTTATATTGTACAAAGAGAAGAGGCTTTTACAGATAAAGCTACATTAATTAAAGGGAGTGTTCGCAAAAAATTTAAGGGGGTTTAGGCTTACTGCGATAAAAAAGCGCTTTAGATCGCTACTAATCTTACTTCTATCTGTTGCGTCTCTAAGGAGAAAATTCTTAAAGACGTCTCATACCGGATAACTTAGCGGCCATACATATTGAGAAAATTGCAACATACGACTTAGACCAAAAAAAATCAATTTAATTTTTAAACAAATCATTCAGATATTACAACCTGTAGTCGTCGATTATCTTTCGCCACATTTGTATAGAGTTTATATTTTATAATTTTTTTTAATAAATTTGTTTGTTTCTCTTGTCGCTTGCGCAACTATCTAAGAATGCCGCACACCACTCACAATTTTCGAAATCCGTTGAAAACTTTTCTAAAAGAAAAAAATATTATAAAATATAAACTATATACAAATGTGGGGAAAGATAATCGATGACTATAGGTTGTAATATCTAAATGATTTGTTTGAAATTAAATTGATTTTTTTACGGTCTAAGTCTTATGTTGTAATTTTCTCAATTTGTATGGCCGCTAAGTTATTCGGTATGAGACGTCTGTAAGAATTTTCTCCTTATAGACGCAACAGATAGAAGTAAGATTAGTAGCGATCAAAAGCGCTTTTTTATCGCATTAAGCCTATACCCCCTTTCATATTTCGCAAACTCTCCCTTTAAGAGTTAAGAGATGGGCGCAAAACGCATTAAAACCCTAGTTAATTAAATTTTGCCTCTCAACGTGAAAAGAATTTTCAGTCCTTGTTCATAACATTAATCTATATTAAGTCTAATTAAATTTAATTCTTTTGTTGGAAGAACAATGTACATTCAGTTAGTCTTTATAATAATAAGTCATTTCACAAAAGTCTTAATTAGGTTAATTATAGGTTAGGTAATATACATTAAAGTTTCAGTAAATTGATTATAAAAAAATACTGTCAAACTTTTAGAATCTTAGAAAAAATCACCGGCAAAAGAAGTTAATAGAAGTTAATAATTTTTATTAGTTTAAAAAACTTAAAAAATGATTTGATTAAAGAAGAGTTTACAACAAAATAAACCATTCAATTAGTTTATAGTTAACTAGGTATAAATAAATGTTTCCTATCAAAGCTTTTAATATTGAAGTGCCAGTGAGAGGAACAAAAAGGTTTTAAATTTATAGTAAAAATAAGATGCATTAGCTTTTATTTTACTTTAGTGAAAAATCTAAACTAAACAGTAAACACTGCAGTTGGCTAAATCTTAAAATGTGTATATTTTTTGAGGAATCATTACAATATAAACAAATTGAACACGATTGAGCAAAAAATTGTGTGTCTTTGGGATCTTATAATTTCTCTACTTTCGATTTTAAACAAACATAGTGTTTGATTGCATATTCTTTTTTATCAACATATCAAAATTAGTTATAAACTCCACGTCAAAAATGAAAGTCACGTTAAACTTTTCAAGTTTTCAATCAAAACTTCTCCTTCTTTCTATTCCTTATGCATTTTTTTATATTACTTTTTTCCAATCTATAGAGCCTTTTTTATATTTTCTAAAACAAGGCTTTTAGGGCGCTCCGCACCTTTCTTCTATTAAACTTTTAAGTATGGCTTTATCAGTTAGCATCTTCTCTTTATCTATAAATAAATTTGGCTTGTCTGGGTGTTTGGGTGTCTGTCTGTTTGGTTGTATCCAATAAACGTCTAAACGGCTGAACCGATCGGGCCCAAATTTTTTGTGGGACATCACGTGACCATAGGGAAGGTTTATGAATGATAAAAATTTTAAAAAATGTGTTTTAAAGGTTTTTAATTTTGTAAAAAAATTTAAATTCTTGAAAATCCGCGAATTTTTTTTTAAAAATCCGCGAAATTTTTTTCTTCATTGTTTTAAAATGTAAACAAAAAGAACATGTTCACAAATTTAATAGAAGATTGGCGCGAAGCGCCCCTAAAAGCCTAGTACAGTATAAAACAAAAACAAAAAAGTTTGCGGCTTTTTTTAATATTTCTTCGCGCATTTTTAAAATTTTACAAAAAAAAATGTTTAACACAAATTTTTTAAATGTTCATAATTCATAAACCTTCCCTGGGTCACAGGAGGGATCCCGCACAAAATTTGGGCCTGATCGGTTCAGCCGTTTTTACGTCTATTCAATACAAACAGACAGACAGACAGACAAGCAAAGTATATATATATATAGTTAAGGGTTAGAAGGTTCTGATGCGTAAATGTTCTATAAAAACAAGTAGAGATCAAAACGTGAATCGTTATTTCTAAATAAAAAGAGAAAAGGGTGAAAAATCTCAACAACACAAATAATTTATTTGTTATCCATCATTTGATAAAACTATCAATTAAAACAGACTAAGGTTGCTGTTTTTTTTTTGGGGGGGGGGGGGATTTACAATGCATTGATTTCTTATTGATCAGCTTTGTTTGAAATAGTTATAATTAAAAAATTTCTATCTATTAAAATACCAAAAATAAGTTACTTTTTGTGAAAATAGTATCAAATATTATTAATTGATTGACCCTAAATTTGTTTGCTATCCCTTCCTCAACTAAGTATTTGTAGTTTATTAGATTAATATTATTATTATTAGATTATTAGTTGTTATACATCAGTAGGTTTATGTAAAAGGATTAATTATATATGTATAATATATCTATATTATCAGTGTTTCGTCCTATTAGGACTCATCAGTATGGTTGAATTTTTTTATCAGTTTTTGATTTTTGCAGTTGACGGGGCTTAAACAATAAATCCGTAGATTATGGATCAAACACGCTTACCACTGTTCCATCAAACCCTGATGATTGGGTAATGGAATAGGTACCAAAATAAGCTGAGGGCCTTTCTATATATATTTACATATTATCCATGTATAGAAAAAGTAGTATTCTCTGTTTGGGTGTTCGATAATAGCTCGAAACTTCTAAACTGAGTGGGTTAATTTTTATGGGGATAACTCCAGGTAAGGCTGGGTTCCAAGCTATACAATATAACAATATACATACAATTAATAATGCATAGAAATATATTTAATTTTACAATAAACTTAATAAAAAAAATTTGAAACTTTTATAATTTTCAAAAGAGATGTAGTCAAGATAGAAATTTAAATAATACGCAATGAGTGTAATATATGAAAACTATAGAATTTGCGAGGTCGTGTCAGTCAAGTAGATTCTAATACAATAGATGGCAACATAGAATTTGTACACTCTCAGTACAGCTGTATTCTTACGTCACAAGTGTCAACAGTTTTATGTGTCCGACTGAATTACTTATAATTGTGATAATAAAGAGCTTATCTTACAGTGAAATAAGTTTAATTTTGTGTTCTTTATTTTCTGTTTTTACACTTTTTTATCTAATCTTGGAAAACATGTCAACTAATGGGAGAAAATGTTGTCTTTCTTGTTATATTTGACACTTGTGACGTCATGTATAATTGGTCCATATCTCAGTTGACACCTATTGTACTTGATAATCTATTTGATGTCGGTTTACCCTTTTCTTTATATCTTCTAGGGGTTGATTTTGATCATATTTAACAAAAAATCCCAACTCAGAATTTTTTTAATTTTCAGAACATTAAAGTAAAATTATTTTTTTTCTTTTCTGTTGAAAAGAAAAGTTTGATTTCTGTAATTTATTTGTATTTATATAGAAGAACTTTTCTTCTTTTTATCTTTTTGTGATAACACGTGCTTGTTTATCTTTTTGTTCCTAACACGTGATCTTTATCTTGATGTACCTAACACGTGATTTTTTTTATCTTTTTGTGCCTCACATGTCTTTTTTTAGCTATTTGTGCGAAAATCGTGTGCTTTATCTTTTAGTCCCTGACAAGCGTTCTTTATCTTGTTGTGCCAAACACGTGTTATTTTTTCTACTTGTTTCCTATTTATGAGTATATATCTTATGTTTTAGATCCACGATTATAATAACATTATAAAAAAGTATGTAAAAATAATAGAATAATGATGATGAAAATAAAAATGTTTATTATTTTAGAGAAAATGCTGATTGTGTACAATAGGAGTGTAAACTTGACTAGTCCTCTATATACCAGCAAACAATTGTTTACTTAATAAACATCCACATACTAAGCAGGTATATTCTTTATAAGATATTTATCTACAAAAAATATCTACATATAGATATATATATTTCAGTTTTTAAACTTTACATTTTATTAAAAAAGAATTATACTAAACATAATTGTTACACGCCTCATGACGATCCTCAGTAGTCAAAATTCTTTGAACAACTATTTATTTATATTTATATATATAAAGTTGTAATCTCTGTTTGTCTGTTTGTTTGTCCGATCATAACTCGGGAACCACTGGATCGATTTGCCTCAAATATTTTTATTGGAGAACGCGGTAGAGCCACAGGAATGTTTTTAGTCAAGTTAAAAATTTGAACTTCAAAGTTGAGTTGGTTGACATATTGGGAAAACTCTGGACATTGCTAGAACTCCTTTATGGAAACCCTGTTTGAACTTTTATATTAATGATTTGGCGAATTCACTTTAAGAAAACGACCAAATAAAAATGATTGATCTGAAAGTATTAGTATTTTGCAAGTGACCTAAATATTCCTTTATGGAGTCGTTTCGCACGGGAGTCTATATAAAGCAAGGTTATAATACAAGGAAGGTTAATTGCAGTTGCGTATACTTTGCGTACATATTAAAACCAGTTCTCTCGGAATTTGTGAACAAGAATAGATGCATCAGTGTTCGTTTAGTATCCGAGGAGGTTAAAAGCATTAAATTTTGATAATTTTGCTAATTCACATAATAGTTTCCTATGAACAAAATATTTCATTGAGTTTTTATGTGAAAGATGGATTCCATGTGACAGGCTCCGACATCCGTCTTGTGTTTACACTACCGCCAAGAGACAGTACACTGCAGTACAAAAGATGTGACACCTCTAAAATAACTTTCCTTGCATTATAACCTTGGTATAAAGTATGTTAATGTGTTTATGTCGCATTGAAAACAAGCAATTAAATTGTTTTTAAGCTTTTATGCTTTAAATACATAATGATAAATATCCTGTTTATAAAACAGCTTTTTACCTTTATAAACTTGTAATTAATGATATGCTATCAAGTCTAGTTCGCCTGGATAGTATCGGGAATATTATTGTATTTACATCATGTGTACATTTTCTAAAATTATACTTTTTGATAATTTTTTTAGCGCAAGAAGTTTTAAATTTCCAATCTATGTATAAATTTAGCTTGTCTGTCTGTCTGTTTGTGTGTATCCAATAAACGTCGAAATGGCTGAACCGATCGGGCCCAAATTTTGTGTGGGACCTCACGTGGGACCTAGGGAAGGTTTATGAATGATCAAAATGTTAAATATTTGTCTAAAAGGCTAGTTATTAAAGATTGTAAGAGTAAGAGTAACGTGAGTCGGACTCTAATAAAAACGCATAGATAACTTCCAGTATATATATATATTTCTTATAACTTATTACTAGAGGGTTCAGAATAATCGTTATTGTCGAAATCACATGTGTAGATGTTTTTGTACTAATGCCCCGTATCCGTTCTATCTCATTCTGTTGAATCTTGTGGAACTTGTTTAAGGCGGACAGGAGTCGTCTTCCACAAACCTCCCTTTAAAGATGACAATGCTCGATTCACAACGGTACCCCATGGCAACCTTGATCTAATCAATGATTAGGAAGATATATCTCTAAAATGTTTAATTTGGATAATTCATGTATGTTTTCCTGTAGGGGAGAGCCCATAGTGGAAAATAATCAGTTTTTAAAACTATAAACATTGATATATGATTAATGCTATGAACCAGGCATTGTCATCTTTGAAAAGCATGCTCACTTGAAATTACGCATTACCGAACGCCAACTTTATTAAATAGATTAAAATCGAAAAAAAACAGCAAAAACTAAAATATCTGTTTTTTGAAAATTAAGATTAAAACCTTCACTCCTGTATGTCCACTAGCGCCTGATCCAATCAGGGTTCAGCTATGTGTTTGGTGTCTATTCTGAACCATTAGATATAATATGGCGGTTACATCTATCTTTCTATCTATCTCATTATCCAATTAGAGTTATGAATCCTTGAATCGGCGTTATCAGTAAATGGAAATATTTACTTCTACTGAAATTATTGTGTATAATGTACTCCCACCCCTCACAAAATTCAAAAAAGCCATTACAATGAATAATGATAAATACCCAAATTGCTATCTGGTTAAAGCCGAACTAAATCATTTATAAAAGTGATATAGTTTGTTTTGTTAATAACTAGTATGATTTAATATTACTGAAGAAAAATATATGATTTGATTACACGCACCTCTGCTCCTTGAGTAAAAGTAAATTGAACCTAAATCAAGCATAAAGTCTGACCGCCACTATAGTTTCAAGTAGAAGTAAATATTTCCATTTAGTGTATAGCGCCGATATAAGGTTAATCGGATTATTGAATGATTCTAAAGACGATTTTTAGATAGAAAGATAGATGTTACCGCCATACTATTTCTATTGGTTCAGAATAGACAACAAACACATGACTGAACCCTGATTGGATCAGGCGCTAATGGACTCGGCATACAGAAGTGATTAAGCAAGTGAATTATCCTCCCCCCTATCTGTTGTCTATTTAAAAATGGTGCTGTATTTGTTTATCAGATAGATACACAATACTATATAGATACATGCATATTGCTAATTTTATGCTGAGTTAGCACATTGGACAAAACCATTAGTCACAGAGTATACAAATATATAGAGACATTCCGTATTGAATATATACCTTAATATTCTCGTAACAGACAGGTCTGGATCCACTTTAGTTTCAGTAGAAGTAAATATTTCTATTTACTGTTTAGCGCCGAATTTAAGATTCATCTCTAATTAGATAATGAGATACACAGAAAGAATGAAGTTACCGCCATGCAATTTCTATGACTGAACCCTGATTGGAACAGGCGCTAATGGACTCGACATACAAGAGTGTGGAGCTTTAGTAATTGTAATTTTGCGGTACAGTCCAAGCTTTGTATGTTAAACTGTACAACTTTATCTTGTCGCCTAAAAGTGGGTCCGGTACTTCAAATAAACCAGAGCTTTAAGTTATATATATATACAAATGCTTTTATTCGTACTCTCTGTACCTTTCATTCCCCCCTTGCATTTCTCAATAACAAACATAGAAAGGGGGGACACTGACATATAGTTAATATTAAGCACCAACAGTCGTAATAATCAGTTCAACCCACTTCAAAATTGTGTTAGACTATTCTTCAAGGACAACATCTCAATATTTTATTTGCTAAATAGTTGATTTTTTTGGGGGAAGGGGGGGGTTATGGAGGGGTGTAGAAAATGGCCTTAAAAACAAATTTTAAATTTTAAAAAAATTAAGAATTTAATTAAGGTCTGAAAAGTACTTGATAAGTTTTGGAGAAAACTTACAGTAGGCATTAACCCACCAGGAGATGTATTTTATTAATTTTCCGACTCGAATCCTATCTTCTCAAAAGTATTTGCAGCTAGGGAATATCATCGTTTTTGTTAACAAAATATTTCCTAACAAACGAAATTTTCGTGACCGATAGTGTAGCTCTAAAAAAACGATTGGGATCGTTCAGAGAAATAAAAAAAAACGTGGATGATTGTTTGCAATTTTTTTGATTTTATTGAACGAAAAATTTCTCTAGACAAATTTTCATTTAAAAACAAACGAAATTTTACATAACTATTGAAATGTATGAACGAAATGAGTTGTTAACGATGAATAATGAACGAAATTATTTTTAAAAGCCAAACACCCCCATCTCTAGTTGCAGACAACAACTTATCCGACCCGAACATGGTGTGTCATGTCGTTGTGCATTGAAGGTTTAGCTGAGTGAATTTCCATATTGTTTTTGGAAATTCAGAAAAGAAAATATAAAGATAGAAAATGTTAGGAATGTGGACTTTTATCACAATAGCGAGCGAGGGGAGAGGGGAGAATCCCTGTGAAAAGGGTTAAAAGTTTTTGGGACCAAAAGCCTAGAAAGGGGGAGAGGATAAACGCCAAGTATCCCCCCCCCACCCCCTCCGCCTTTTCATAATTCACAAAAATGTTAAAAATTGTGAATCTAAGAAAACTATTTTCTTCTGAAGATTAGAACAGAAAAACTTCCATTAATTGGAAAAGTTTTGAAAAAGAATACTTTTTACACGTAATATAATTTATTTGTGAGTACAATTAGATTTTTATAAACAAATAATAAGTTTATACATTTAGGTCTTGAGATTTTCATAAAATCTAACGTTTTGTTAGATTTTTGAAGACTGATTGATATATCGATCAATTTGTTCGAAAAGTTAAGGTTCACTATATGTCAGTTTATTGTCTGTACTGTAAAATTAGAGCCCGAAATTTAAAAGAGTTAAACGAAACTCTCGAGTTTCCTTTTTGGGGTGTTAACATTTGTGTAGATTTTAATTTAAGAGGTTCTAAAACTGGAAAATATGAAGAAACTAAATAAAATAATATTTCATAACAAAAATAAATATTGATATCCACAAAACTGCCTTACCCCTATTCAAAACTAGTTTCCATAATGATACCCTGTCTTAAGTTTTGGGCTCTGGTTTATTTCAAGTACCGCGCTGCCGGTCCGAATTGCAACCAGCCAGAGTAAGCAGTACATAGTCATACACATATAGACTATATATAAGGCAAAGACTTTGCTAATTAGCAAAGTCTTTGATATAAGGCAATATTAGACAGTCTGCCGCTTTAGTAATTATAAATTGGGGTTACTGTCCAATCTAGGACCACCTTGGATATCCAAATGTGCTCAAAGAAATCAGAATTGTCATTTTTACGCCCAAGATAAAATATTTGCGCTGGATAGGATACTAAGTCGAGAATTCTATGGAAAGAAATTGAATCTTTGCCACAAAATCAGATTTTCCGATCCTTTATCCTTGCAATCAGGTTTTCCAGCGAACAAAAACTTCGTTTTTCGTAAACTTTTACGCAAAAATGTATTAAGCGAAAAAATGCGAAATTTAGCGAAAATCGTTTTTGTGAAATTTTGTGTGCAAAAAAACATTAGCTCAGAATTAGAAGTTTAACTATATCACAACTGATAATTTCTCTTCCTTATTTTAACCGCAACATTATTGCGTTTTTTCGCAAAACAGATTTAAGCAAAATTTGAAAGTTTGAAATAAGAAAGGTTTACACTATCAGGTTACAAAGATATAGGGATTAGAATTTGAGATTGTAGCAAAGAGTCAATTCCTTCTCTTAATGGCTTAACCTTAGTCGCAAAATTTATTTTGGAGGTTATTCACGGGGATAAAAAAGTTAAAGATTCCAGAGTCCGAATTTAATAAATTTGAGCCGCGTCTCAAATCTGCAAAAAACGGTTTCAATGGAGCGCCGGCTTAAATCTTAAAACATTGAATACAATTTTAAGCGGAACCAACGATATTTAAGCCGCGGCTCGAATTCTTTAAATTCGCCCTGATTTCTTGTTCAGCTGCTAATATAATCAAGATAAAATGCTCTTTTAATAAACTGAAAGAGATAAAATTTTCAGGTGTAATGCAACTTCTTTAAAAAATAAGAATTTAAAAAAAGACAGTTTTTAATAAAAAGTTTCCAGTTTCCAGTTTTATCGAATTCTTTGTCTTTTTATCATCAAATATCGTTATTTTTAAAAAAGAAGTTTAAAAATAGTTTTATATTAAAAAATACTTATCCATATCCTGGTGGTTGGGGGCCGGGGGGAGGAACTGGAACT
>NW_019397026.1:0-39800 GCF_000591075.1 Eurytemora carolleeae | reverse complement strand
CCCCCCCCCCCCCCTCCTTTGTCATTTCAGGGTCTGGGCGACGAACGTTCATGTTTTTAATTCTCATCATTCCTAGTTCTCTAAATAGTCCTACTTTTATAGTCTTCTAGTCCTCTAGTCTCCCCGTTCTCCCCTAAATCACTATTCCAATAATCTTCTAGTCCTCAAGTCCTCTAGTCCTCTAGTCCTCTAGTCCTCTAGTCCTCTATTCCTCTAGTCATCTAGTCCTCTAGTCCTCTATTCCTTTATTCTTCTAGTCCTCTAGTCCTCTAGTCCTCTAGTCCTCTAGTTGTATAAGTTTTCAAGTATTGAATGAGTTTCAAGGTTGGAGAAACCAATGATAAATAATATGAATAATAAACCTAGTTTACACAAACAGTTTACCACCGGGTTTATATAAAGAACCCTGGTGGGGGGGGGGGGGGGAGAGGAAGAAAGGGGCAACATCCCTACCCCCCCCCCCGTGAACCTTCTGGAAATCAATTTAAAAGTGAAATAAATCTTTTGATTAATCTCAAAACATTTTTTTATCTTAAAAAATATTTGTATTAACCTTTAACAAAATTATTGATATCTAAATCTCAAACTTCACAACTTTACGTTAAGCAACTATTTTCTAATTACTATATCTTTGCAACCTTAGGGTGTAAACCTTTGATATTTCAAATTTAGACTGTTTGATGTACAGACTTTTAGTTTGAAACATCGGGTTGCACCAACTTTGGGATTGAAAAAAAAAATAAAGTTTATTGTAATTCGATGTATTTTATTTCGCATTTCTTACGTATAAATATTTTTGTAGGATGATGATGCTGGAGGGTGGACACGGGTTTAAGACATCTTACCTCTGTCTTCTGCTCCTTATTATGTAAGTTATTTCAAATTTATGAATTGAGTCTTTGCCACAAACTCTGATTTTATAATCTCTTTTTCTATGCTATTGCAACCCAATATTGTAGACCTTAGATATTTTAAGCTAGGAATTCTGCTAGGCCAAAAATCCAAGTTTGAAACATTAGGTTGCATAGATAAAGGGATTACACAGTTTGAGACTGCGGGAAAGGCTGAATTCCTTCAGGTTTTTAAATCTTAATAATTTCTTTAAAGGGAGTGACCGGCTTTGTAAGGTAGTTGAACTGAGTATGCAGTGTTGTGGAAAACTTCTTACGGATTCATTTGAGACATATTTAACTTTTTAAATATCTGTAAATCCTGAGTTTCAGCGCAAATTTGAAAATTCCTATTTGAGGGTGGATACGTTTTCAAAATTAGTTTTTTTAAATTATTAAATAACGACGACATAAAATGTAAAAAAAGTTCTACAATAAACTACAGACGTCATGTATAGGAACATGTTGAGAAAATAAAAATTAATCTTATCATAATAATAAAATAAGTAATCTTGTTTAATTATTAGTTTCTATGTTCTCATTATTCTGGTTTCTCATTATTTACAAAGATTTTCGCAGATTTTCTAGAATTATTATTGAAAAAACGACATTTGAAGAATTTGTAGAATTCTGCGAATAAATTCAAAGAAGATAAGAAATTCAATATAATAATGAAAACGAAATAATCGATTTTAGCATTGATCTATATATTTCCAAATTTCTTTTGAGAAATATATTCCTAACCATCTAATTAGATTACTGTATAATTTTTACTTTATTTTTCGTTGTCGTTATTCAATAATTAAAAAAAAAACTAATTCTGAACACGTATCCACTCCCAAAGTATGAGTTTTGAACGTCGAATTTACGCTCAAACTCAGGATTTACAGATCTTTAAAAAGTTTTAAATGTCTCAAATGAATCCGAAAGAAGTTTTCCACAACACTGCATACTCAGTTCAACTAACTTACATAGCCGGTCACTCCCTTTAAACAAATATTTCCAGCAAGCTGTACCTGGGAGGATAAAATGATATTGCCCTAGAAAGTTTTTCTGAAATAGTGATTTACTCTGAGAAAAATTATAGAGTGAGGTTTGAAATTGAATTCATTCATTAATCCTTGGGCTCTGCACTCGGGTTTATCATTGAATCCCTCGGGGGTTTAAATTTCTATTCCTCAAATTTTTCTCAGGATAAATTATTGACCTACACTAATAAGTTTTTAGATTTACGAGATTCAATGATAATTGTTGGATACCAAAAACCAGCTTTTTATAAAGGAATGATTATTATTCGAACAGTTAGATGTTGCTTGTTTGAAAATAGAACCTGACCATTTTAAGATTATTATTTAATTATTTTGAGTAATTTTCGCCATTTAAACAAATTAAAGTGCCAAAATTTGTTTTATTTTATTTATTACAACTTTCGTAAACTTTATTTTAGTTTCTCAAAGTTTAAAACAGAATAAAAAATTCATTTCCTTTGCACTTAAATACTGTTCAAATATTTCATAATTATTTCATTTGCTAAAATCATATTTTGTAAGGAAAGAAAAGTAAATGAACAGTTAAAAATTTAATGAAAAGGAACAGATAACATTATTTTTATCTTTATTTTTTGTAATCGTATCTCGTAGACCTTTGACGTTTAAAACTATGAATAACTGAAGTTAAAGATGTCTAAAGTCAACACCATCAAGTTTCGAAGATGGAAGAATTAGATTTTTTAGAGTTGATGGCTAGTAATCAACTTCTTTTTGCTTATTTTTGACTTTTGAAAAAAAAGATAAAAATGAACTCTAAGCGACTTGTAGACTCACACAAATTTTTATTTTTCATGAAAAAAAAAATTTGAATGAAATGAAACAATCTAAATTTTCATGAAATAAAAAAATTAATTTTTCATGAAATAAAAATCTAACTTTTCATGAAAATAAAAAATAAAAATTTTCATAATTTAATTTTTTAGAATTTGCAAAATTGGGTGTGAAGTTGATGCACCAGCTGGACAAGGTTGGTAGAAATCAATCAATCAAATTGTATTATTATTATTTCTTATTATTATTATCATTATTATTTTTATTATTGTTATTATTACTTTTTTATTAGTGTTATAATTATTACTACTATCATTAGCACCATTATTATCATAATTATTTTTATTATTGTTATTATTATGATAACTAACAATATGTTTACTGTCAACAACATTATCATTAATAGTATTAAAGTTATTATTATTATAAATTTTATCATTGGTAGCATTAAAGTTATTATTATTATTAATATTATCATTATTAGTATTAGCGTTATTATTATTATTAATTTTAGCATTGATACAGTGAAACCCTTAATAACGAATACATCGAAAGAATTCATCAAATGTCGTATTCTTTACTTTCTGATAATGGAATGTTGCAGATATTGAATTTTTTAATTAAATGATTATATGGAGCTCTTTAAAACTATTCCTGCATATTTATGGCTATTTATTTATTTTCGCAAATACTGAAATTAACGTAATATAGTATAAAACTCATTAAATAAATTGTCAAGACGACATTTGATAAGTTCTTCCGATGTATTCGTTATTTTTTCTCCTTTCTCAAGATCCATCATCTGTACTATCTTCCCACCTAATATTAAATATTTTTATTATTATTATTATTATTAAAGTTATTATTATTATAGTAACAAAAAAGGAAAACACACATTTTTTGGGTGTACAAAATGTATACCTTAAATTGTTCGAGGATCTATGTAAAAGTCCTCTAATCAATTTAGTTTAGTACAAAAAATTACAGTCTGTCTAAATTGGAACAATATTTGATATCTCAATAGAATCCAGTGCATGTAGCGTAAAGGAATTAAGTTTTTGTCACAATCACAAATTTTCTAATTTCTTTATGTCTGCAACTTTTGATATTTCAAACTTAGATTATTTGATCTAACAGAATTATTAGTTTGAAATATCTAAGGTCTACGACATTGGGTTGCCAAGATATATGGATAGGAATATTTGAGTTTGTGGAAAAAAACTCTGTTCCTTAGCTTATAAATGCATTGCTCAAAAAAAACGTAGCAAATAACAAAAACGAAAAATCTACATTTATTTACATAAATTTTAGTAATTTTTCTTCTTTCATTTCTGAAGCCCCATTTTTTTAATTGCTTAAATTGTCCCATAACCTTCTTGAATAGAAAGTACAGTAATATTGTCCACTGGTTTTTTCTTGAAGAGTAGAGGTTTAAAAGTACACAGATATATTCAAATCTATTATTTTCAAATTATTTAAAAGATTATTATTAATTTTTAATAAAACATACAATTTTAGTCTTGAACGCAGATTTAAAAAAATTGAAAATCAGAAATGTGTTTGAAGGGATAAAAACATTTTAACTAAAGGAGAAATTCAGAGGGATGTTAACGTAATTACTTTTACATGATTTGAAGATTACCTTTCTTCTTTTAAAGTTTTCTGTGCCTGTTCGCGCTAATCTGAACTAAATCGTATATCGAATTGTCAATTTCCTGAAAAAAAATATTTCTTTAGAGACATATCAGCTAAAAAACACATATGTTTACATAGCAGGTTCTAGGGGCAAGCGCTGCGGCTTGGACAGGGTAGAGAATTTTTTCACATAAAAAAAACAATAGCAAAATATTGACCAATTCACAAATGACAGAAAGAAGAAATGGCTTATAAGTGCCGATTGCAACAATGACATTATCAAAAATTTCTTGGCACCTTAGAAACGTTTTTAAAGGAGTTATTTTTGTCAATTGATAGTGGCACTATCTCTAAAGAAAGAGTCTGATAAGATTAAGTTTACATATCACCCCTTTAACAAATTTAATCCCTGAATATTGGATCTTTTTTAAATTCTCAACTTCACAGTTTTGCATGCAATTTCATCATGCAACTTCAATACTAAAATTCAGTTTTTAGAGTCTATAAATAATTCAAGAAAAAGTGATGATTAGTCACATTTTGGAAACTTTATTTACAAAATACCATTTTCTAGTCTTTATTATTAACAATAACTTGTCTTTTTGCGCTTTAAAGTTAAAAAAAAGTTTATTTAAATAATTTTCTTTAGTTTTTGTAAAATAAAAAATCGAAGAAGGTTGCAAAGTCTGATTGGAAACACTATTGGCTTAAAGGCACTCCTGTATGCCGATTCCATTAGCGCCTGATCCAATCAGGATTCAGTCATGTGTTTGTTGTCTATTCTGAACCAATAGAAATAGTATGGCGGTAACATCTATCTTTCTATCTATCTCATTATTCAATTAGAGATAAATCCTTATATCGATAGTATGGCGGTAACATCTATCTTTCTATCTATCTCATTATTCAATTAGAGATAAATCCTTATATCGGCGCTATCAGTAAATGGAAATATTTACTTCTACTGAAAAGATAGTAAAGGGACTGTAAACGTGATATTAATTGACCCTTCAGCAAAGTTGGCAAAGCCTTTGAAACCTTTATTTTATCAATAATGTGGAAGATATTGTCGTTTAATTCTAATAATTCCTATATGTTTTCTTTCAGTAAAAATGCGCAAGTCACTTTTTTAGGGAACATACAAAATTTTAAACATTGATGTCTAATTCATACTTGATCAAACCCTCCATCCCCCCTCCCTTAGCTAGACCTGTTTATATAGATGAGAGTAGTATGACGTACAGTCCCTTTAAATATACTGTTTATATAGATGAGAGTAGTATGACTTACAGTCCCTTTAAATATACTGTTTATATAGATGAGAGTAGTATGACGTACAGTCCCTTTAAATGTACTGTTTATATAGATGAGAGTAGTATGACGTACAGTCCCTTCCTCCCCCCTTCCCTCATCTACACTTAGAACCATTTACGGACGGTTTTATTGATAAAAAGAAAGAAATAAGTAATATGTATGTAACACGTCAAGCCGAAAAGAATGATATAATAAGGATATACAATAGATAGAGATACTTTTATACACTATAATTTTAGTATTTATCATAAGTATATTTGGGTGTCTGGTTGTTTGTTTGTTTGAATTCAATAAGCGTTGAAACACATGAACTGATAAGGTCCGATCAAAAAAATGTGAGGCTGCTGAGAACTCGAAATCAAAAAAATATTGGTTGTTAATTTATTTTTTGTAAACCCACTTATAGAAACCGATAGAATTCAACGAAAAGTATGATCTTTTTATGTGGATGGAAAAATGTAAAATTTGCAATGCGAAAAATGATTCGGCAAATTTATTTTATTTTTTTTATGATAAAAACTGTTTTCATTTCGTTACAATGAAAACTGAATGAAAAAGCCGGCGTGGAATGATTTGTGGGAAAAAGTAAATCCAAGACAAAATTCTGTGTAATTCTAAATTTTGACTAAATCTATTAATTTATAAATCAAGTTTTAATTAATCCAAGGAATGGAGAAACCTTTCAATTCTACTTTTTATTCTCTCATTTCTAGGTTTTCTTTTCACAGAGTAAAAACAATTCTAGAGCGAGCATTGAATTTTTCTATATCTTTAGAAAACATGTTCAGTAGCTTTGACAATGCAAAATTCCAGCTGCCAAAAATGTTTGAAGAAATTCTGATCAAATAATGTACATCTGGGTCTATTAAAAACTGGGTTTATTAGATGGGTCTAAGTGCATTTTGTAGGCCGGTAAATGCTTGTACGGGTTCGGTTCATGCAACGATATGACCCCGTATTTCAAGATTAAGTAATAGCCATTTATCACAGAGTTTTTGATAAGTAGATCACAACGTTAGAATTTACTTCAGAACTTGCATGCATAAGAAATAATTTCTATTTGCGAAGCTAATTTCCAATTTCTAACTCCTCGTTCATCACATTAAAACAATTTTCATTTTATGAATTATTTTTGTTTTGTTTTAAATATATCTAATGAAAAAATAAATCCAGCTTTTTTGAGATTTGTAGTTAAAAAATTGCCAAAAGCTCTAGTTACTCCATCCGCTGTGATTTCCTGGAAGCTCTAGTTACTCCATCCGCTGTGGTTTTCCTGGAAGCTCTAGTTACTCCATCCGCTGTGGTTTCCTGGAAGAGGCTGAAACAATTGATTTTAAATTTTTTTCTTCTGAATTTTGCAAAATTGAAATCTAAAGAAAATTTAAATGCAAAAAGAGACGGATTAGCACTTTTATATTTCTTCAAATTCTAAAGTTTTTATTAATTTTGATATTTTAACAAAGAGCAAAAATCAAATATTTGTTTAAAATTAGGAATAAGGAGGGAGACGACAAAGTGATGTTGTAGCAACAACTCAAATCCTTGCCTAAAATGAAAAACTTAACTAACTAAATACTGAGGTTTATCTTGTAATTTACAATATAGTTTATAATTACCAAAATGACTGATTAGAAAGAGAAATAATAAATACAAACTGACTGATTAGATTGGCTTGAAACCAAAATATATTTATAAATAACTAATAATTGTATGATCGGACAAATTGAAAAATGTTTTATGAACGAAGAGCGGGTTGTTTAAAATAAATTAGCCAAAAAAACACTGATTTCATAATTCCATATCTTTGTAACCCATTGTTATAGACTTTCGATACTTAAAACTATGAATTTTGTTTAATCAAATAATCTAAGTAAGTTTGAAAAGGGTTTACACCATCAGGTTATAAAGATATAGGAATTAAAAAATTTAAGTTTGTGGCTAAGATTAAATTTCTTGCAAAATTAATAAGATATTAGAAAATGAGAATTATAGGCGACTAATAAGTGTTGAAAGCATGAGTGTGCAAAATGTTGTAGAATTAAAACTGAAGAAAATAAAGTTTCAGAATTATTTGCATAAACACGAGTTTACTGTTCTATTTGATGTTTTTATTTGAACACAACTTGAAAACAATTTGGCAAGACAATGCCAAAACAATTTGCAAAATTAATAATTAATAAACACTGAGTAGTTAGATATTCCTTTCAATAACATATAATATAAACATGTCAGCTATAAATTATTTTTTTGCATTCATGGATCCCTTTATAGCTGTGAACTAATATAACAAAAGTAACATTTGCATTATACCCTTTAAACCCTGTAAACCTTTAAACCTCTATATCAGTATCTTTGTGGAAAATTTCTTTGTTTTTCTATCTAAACGTGTCAAATTCTGACAATTTATTTTGTTGTTTTTGTAACGTAAATCCCACTTTTTCAAAGAAAACGTCACTGTGATCTGCTTGGCTACATTTGGATCGCCATTAAAAAAAATCAATTTTCAGCTAAATGTTCTAAGGGACTGATGTAATTTCAACCCATTAAAGGTCCTATCAACAAGGGTACCATTTAAAAGTTTGTCTGGGTAATAATGAGGAAGATATTGTCTTTTTTTCATCTTAAAAAGTGATGAATGGACTATGGACAAATTGAACATTTCAAGATAGAAAAACTAAAGTAGTTTCCTTTTTTTTGTTTTTAAATAACTATTTAATCCATTACAAAAGACAACATTATGAAACGTCGAAAGGGTAAATATATACTAAATTTCTGAAGAAGACGACATTAGATACAATCTTTGTCTACCCGAGAAAATGCGTCAAATTTGCGTAGATTTTCTGATTCTGATCGTTGATTAGCAAAGTCTTTGCTTTTTTCAATTATAGAGAATTACTTGAAATCACAATCTACAGTTCCTTTCAGATTTGATGAATATTCCCAGTTATATTGACAAGAAAATAATATATGAGGATGAAAATGATAAAAACTATTCTTACGAATCTAGAATGTTGAGTTCTGTTTTACCTTTAAAGATCCCGCGTTGTTGCACGAAATGTTAACATAATGTTCATAAATTCTAACTTAATAAAAGGCTTTTGAAAGGAATTGAGTTTTTGCCACAAAAGAGCTTACCACAGATTTACATTAATAGGGTGGTAGGCTGTTTACATCTGTTGTAAGATTTACCTCTTCGTTTCCTTTCTCTATGCCGACTGTGCAGTTTTGTTTTATTTAATTCATTTATAAGATCATACAAACTTACAAAAATAATGGTTTGCACATTTTATTTGATGTTAACTAATGAAACTAATTAACCCCAGGGGTTTATAAAAACAAATATTTTCCGTGTTGTTGAAATCTTATTTTGTTTCTATAGCTAGTGAGAACCAGAAAACTCTGGAGTAGATGGACGACTTTTAGACTCCAGTTATGACTTTAAATAGTCAAATAGGCATGAAACACATAAATTGTGCAGAATACACGGACGCTTGATTTAGTAAATTTGCTTCGTTACAGCATTAATTAAAATTAATTTTTGTTTTCATGTCGTCTAAATATTCTTCTGTTTTCTGGTCCTCACTGTGAAAAACCCTGAAAATAAGTTTTTTATGGCCATCATGTCCATTATACACTGCACACAAGGCTGTAACAAAGTTACAAATGTAGTTGGTTATATTAAAACATAAATTAAGCATTTAAGACTATATACTAGATACTATAAGTCTTGATGCGCGCAGACAGCATGATAAAAATGCCGCGTTTTCAGTTTTTGTTCACGGCAAAGATGACCCGCTGGAACTGAATGATATTCTCCCGCGGCACAACAAGATATACGACAAAATGAGACCACCAAAGCGTGAAGGTATTTTTTTTAAATGAAACCCCAAGGGGCGGACGGTGGGTGGAAGGGGCGGTGCAAACAATAAAAATATACTGAATTAAATCGCTTTAAGTTTAAAACTGCTATTGATTTATACATTTTTATTTCTGTCTGATGTTTCTGTGAAGAGTACATGGTGTAAATTGTTCCTAAGACCTTAAAAGTACGGAAGAGCCATGTTTTCCTTTTTTTTGAGGAATCTAAATCTATAAAACTTTTAGAATTTAAGAATAAATCCAATAAATATTTGAAATATGAAAACTCTTGGTTAAACAATTTTTCTTTTTATAATAAAAGTTCTGTTTTAGGAAATGCAACGAAAGTGTTCTTCCATGTTACAGTTATGTCCCTTGACACTATAGGTAATATATAAATACCACCCCCCCCCCCATCCCCCACCCCTCATACTAACCACCAATACCTTAATCCCAATCCCCTCGATCACCCTAACCCCCCAACTCTAACTACCAACCCTAACGCAATTCAACCATTCCCCAGTCCCTTTAAATAAACTGTTTATAAAGATAGAGTAGTATGACGTACAGTCCCTTTAAATGTACTGTTTATATAGGTGAGAGTAGTATGACGTACAGTCCCTTTTAATATACTGTTTATATAGATGAGAGTAGTATGACGTACAGTCCCTTTAAATATACTGTTTATATAGATGAGAGTAGTATGACGTACAGTCCCTTTAAATATACTGTTCATATAGATGAGAGTAGTATGACGTACAGTCCCTTTAATTGTACTGTTTATGTAGATGAGAGTAGTATTACGTACAGTCCCTTTAAATATACTGTTTATATAGATGAGAGTAGTATGACGTACAGTCCCTTTAATTGTACTGTTTATGTAGATGAGAGTAGTATTACGTACAGTCCCTTTAAATATACTGTTTATATAGATGAGAGTAGTATGACGTACAGTCCCTTTAAATGTATTGTTTATATAGATGAGAGTAGTATGACGTACTGTCCCTTTAATTGTAGTGTTTATGTAGATGAGAGTAGTATGACGTATAGTCCCTTTAAATATACTGTTATATAGATGAGAGTAGTATGACGTACAGTCCCTTTAAATGTACGTTTATATAGATGAGAGTAGTATGACGTACAGTCCCTTTAAATGTACTGTTTATATAGATGAGAGTACTATGACTTACAGTCCCTTTAAATATACTGTTTATATAGATGAGAGTAGTATGACTTACAGTCCCTTTAAACATACTGTTTATATAGATGAGAGTAGTATGACGTACAGTCCCTTTAAATGTACTGTTTATATAGATGAGAGTAGTATGACGTACACCTGTGATATTTTCTTCGCTCAGTCCTGGAAAGATTTCAGGTAAAAATAAAATATACTTTAATAAATTAAAAAGTGAAAATTATAGACGTTTTCTAAGATTTAAAAGTGTTTACTTCTGATAATTCCTATTTGTTTTCCTGCAGTAGACATACACAGGTCCTTTAGAAGAAAAACCACAATTGAAAATTAAAAACCCTAAACAAACCAAAAATAAAAAATTGCTGCAAAAAAACATATTGTCCAGCATGATAAGACATCGCAGTTGCATAAATAAATATTTTTACTTTATATATTTTGTTCGACATTATAAAGAAAAGGTATCTTAGTTACAAAGGAATAAAGTCTTTTCCACAAAGTCAAATTTTTTAAACCCTATAATTTTGCAACTACGATACTAGGTTTTTAGGGCGCTTTGCGGCCATCTTCTATTTCAATTTCAATATTTTCTTTTAATATGTACATTGTAAAACAAAACCAAAAAAAGTTCGGGGATTTTGTTAAATAAAAATTCGTGGATTTTCAAATTTAATGAATATCCAATTTTGTTGGAAGCAAATTTTTGAAATTTTGATCCTTCATAAACTTTCCCTTGGGTCATGTTACCTCACCCAAAATTTGGGCCCGATCGGTTCAGCCGTTTTGACGTTTATTAAATACAAACAGACAGACAAACAAAGTATTTATATATAGATTTAAAACCTAGATTATTTGATCTACCAGAATTCATAGTTCTAAATATGAAAGGTCTGCAACATTGGGTTGGAAAGATATAGGGATTAGAAAATTGAACCTTGTAGAAAAGACTTAAATCCGTTGAACATTTTTTTCGTCATTTTGGAAAAAATATTCAGGTTCTCATTTTTTATTTAAAAACAATTTCCGACAAATATCCTGGCATGGTTTATATGCTTTTATCAGAAAATATTTATTATGAGTAGTGAATTATACTATAATATTTGGTCTGATAGATGACATAGATCTATGTTGTGTTATGAATGTTATATTATGTGAACATACATGGTGGGAGAAAAAAACATTATTAATTTCCTACAAGTTTATTTACAAATATTACAAATAAAATGTTATTTTAAGTCTTTTTTTTACTAAACAGGGTTTGCCACAATAAAATAACTTATTTTTTACCAACATTACTTCTGTCAATATTAGTGTGAAGCGTTAGTGTCCTTTATCAGATGGAGTGTCACATAAAAGTGAAAAGAGAGTCCAGTATACTGGTCAAATGATACAGACAGAGACACGTGACCAGTATACTGCACTACCATTGTTGGGAGTTCTGATGACGTAATGCGGACTTATAAATAATGTTATCAATTATATCTATTAAAAATGAAAATAAAAATTATAAATAATAATTGTAGAAAACCTAAGTTTTCAGATTGATTTCATAATTGCTAAATATGATCTGTTTAAGCCTACTATTTCTAAAAATTTGTAAAAATATAAATTTTCGTATAAATTTGATACAGTTTTATATGAATTTCTCGAGACAGGGACATCAGATAGAACTTTCTGGGTCGCGATCAAGAGCTAAAGTGAAAAGCTCTCAGCCTATACCCCCTTTCATTTTTCCTTTACAGACCCTTTAAGCTGAGAAATTAAATCTGAAAAGCTACGAGAAATTGTGTTATTTTAATTATTTCCCAGTGTAAGATAAGAAATATCATATTTCAAGTTTTACTTTTCAAATTAAATTTAACTTTTCTCCTCCGCATAGAGTGCATCTACGCATCAAATTACCGAGACAAACTTTTACTTTCTGAAAAATAAAAAGTTTTTCGATTAAACTTTTATTCACTTGGTCAGGGATACGCGTTGAATGAAAACATTAAAGAGACAAAGCGTCAACGAAAATACCATGTTTAATTCTAATATTTTGTTAAAGATTTCTAATATTTTTGAAATTTCTAATATTTTGTTAAAAATGTCTAACATTTTGATCACTTTGTTAATAATGTCTATTATTTTGATTATTTTAAAAATCAAATACGACCTTCAATTCGTCTTGCTAGTGTCATGTTTCGTGGGACACACTGAACCTGGACTACCTGAAACCTCTGGCATATTTTGGCTATTTAGGAAGCCTATGGGAAAAGGAAGAAGATTATACAAGTTTTGCAAATAAATTTTGCACAACTGTTTCCCCAGAGCCTTTAAGGTCCTAAGGGACTGTGCACATTTTCAGTTTATCTTAATTCAACACAAAGGTTTTAAACTGTTGCAAATATATTTGCAGGGTGCAGGGTTTACAACTCAGATTCTTGTAGAGCAACATAATAATTAGAAAAAAATATCTCCATCCATTCATTCTTGACAAAATGAAAGTTGATTAAAAACAATACAGATTGAACACTATTGTCGTCTTTTCAAGATTAATGGGTTTTTCGTACACAATACCCCTGAGACGGAATCCCAAAGGAGTTACGCGCATGCTCTCTCTCTGTCTTGTAATTCAGCGCGGCATGCGCATAACTCCTTAATGCTACTGCCGCTAAGCTACTGTGAATGAAAAAGCCCTAAATCTTGAAAAGACGACATCTAATGTTCTTTGGATTTTATACAGAATAGGAGTTGCTATTAATATATTTTTCTGTATAGATAGCTATTTAAAGCTTCTTGAAGATTGAAACAAAATAGTCCTCAATTTTAAGATGTTATATTATTTGTATTATATTATTATATAAAGATACATTAACACACTGTTCAGTACATATAATGATATATTAACACAATGTTAAGTATATATAATGATATATCAACTATCTAACTATATTAAGCCAAGTTTCTAAACTCCTTCATCCTGTTGGGAATAAGTTTGTTTTACTGCTTTATTCAATAACTAAGATACCAGGGCGTTTCGCGCCCATCTTCTACTTCAAGTTTGTATTGCTGTTCAATCTTCCAACATGTTCTTGTTACGCGAGCCATGCTGCGTGAAGAAAGTCTGTTTGTCGCCCCTGCGTATTTCTGAGTTTCTCCTGAAGATCTGTACGGAATGTATTGTGAAAAAACTAGTTTAGGAACTGTTTACAGTCCGACTGCGCAGACGCAAGATTTCTAGCGGAGTAGTAGTGATATTTATACTCAGTATATGTTTATTCGTTTTGCAAGTATTTTCCGTGTTCAGAATTCTGGGATCACCGTGGTAATTATTTATATATATATCTATGTTTATTGGTTGATTCTAGTATGTTTGATGATTATGTATTCGTTTATTGGTTCCTAGCCACAGTTTTTTAATGCCTGAGTGGATTATTTGTTAGATTTGTATGATTTTCACTCAAAGCTTTTTCTGTGGGTTTATTAAACTTGTTTAGATTGAAGGCTCAGAGAAATAAACGTTCGGAACCTTACTATCCTCCTTTTTATTATGAAGAGCGTTGAGAGAAGGGAGTCTTACGATCCAATCCTGAGAAATACCACACGGTACATATATTAGGTCTTTAGGGAAATCGCTAAGTAGCGAAACAGTTCTTTTCGATGAAACAATGAATAAAATTTCGCGGATTTACATTTTTTCGTGGATTTTTTATTTTTACGAAAATCAAAAATCTTTGGAGACAGATTTTTGTAATTTTGAGTATCCATAAACCTTCCCTTGGGTCATGTAAGGTCTCACACTATAAAAGTTGGGCCCAATTGGTTTAGCAGTTTTGACGTTTAATGGATAAAAACAAACAAACAAACAAGCAAAGTATACATAAACTAGGCTTTTAGGATTCTTCACGCCCATCTTCTTGTTCAACTTTTGATTGTGGCTTTATCTGTGAGCATCTTCTCTGTGTAAAAAAATTTTTAAAAATTTGCGAATTTTATAATATTTTTTAGCGCATTTTCAAAATTTTACAAAAATAAAAAAATTTAAGCACAAATTTTTGAAACTTTGATCATTCATAAACCTTCCCAGAGTCATGTGAGGTCCCACACAAAATTTGGGCCCGATCGGTACAGCTGTTTTGACGTTTATTGGAAACAAACAGACAGAGACAAGCAAAGTATATATATATATATATATATAGATATAGATGGATTTTATTAGAAATAGAAATAAGTACAAGGGAAAAGTATTTCTCTTAATTATGCACTCGACTCGTAATTTCAATTGACTTACTATTTCGAAATTGGATTTTCTGATTTACAACGGTATCCTTTATATCTTTAAACCTTTGTCTGATTCAGTTAAAAATTTATTAAGTTAGATTGTGGTTTCTCTGGTAAGGTGTTCTTCTAAATCGGTTGATTAATTGACTAAGTAATTGATTGATAAATTGGTTAGTCGATTGATTACTTAATTAATTGGTTGATTTATTGATTAATTAATTGATTGATAAATTGGTTAGTCGATTGATTACTTAATTAATTGGTTGATTTATTGATTGATTAATTAATTGGTTAATTGGTTAGTCGATTGATTACTTAATTAATTGGTTGATTTATTGATTAATTAATTGATTGATAAATTGGTTAGTCGATTGATTACTTATTAATTGGTTGATTTATTGATTGATAAATTTATTGATTAATTGGTTAGTTGATTAACTACCTGATTTATTGGTTGATTAATTGATTGATTAATTGATTGATTAATGGGTTAGTTGATTGATTACTTGATTTATTGGTTGATTAATTGGTTGATTAGTTGATTAATTAATTGATTGCTTAGTTGATTGATTAATTCAATAATTGATTTATTAATTTATTGATTAATTGGTTGATCAATTGAAAAATTGAATGTTTGATTGATTGATTGATTCATTCATTCATTCATTCATTAATTAATTGATTAATTAATTGATTAATTGATTGATTAAATGATTTATTACTTGATTGATTGATTGGTTGATTAATTGATTAATTAATGAATTGATTAATTGATCTATTGATCAAATAATTGATTGATTGGCTGATTGGTTTTTAGATTCATTCAACGATGAATATTTATTTAGGCAACAGCTACTAGATAATATGATGTCTAAGTACAGTCTGCTAAATTAAGTGATTGATTGGTTGGGTGCTTGATTGATTGACTGCTCGGTTATTCATTTGATTGATTGATGAATATTAACTCAGGTTACGGCTACCAGATAACATGACGTCTGAATACCGTCTGCTGCCTGTAGAATGGCTGACTGAAATCTGGCGACCAGACTCATTTTTTAAAAATGCTAAAAGTGTCACATTCCAGGTTAAATAAAATCTAAAGTAGTCCATCACTAATTTGTGTATTTTTTTAATCAGCCAGCCTTGAAAATCTTAGTTATGAATGCATGCCTTTACTCTGCCCTACCTTCCCCCCTCCTCCCCCGTTTTTACATAGACCTCCCAGCACTGTTTGGCCCATTCTGTAATTTTTTTCTCATTTTTTTGTCCAAATTTGATTTCATATTTCTTATTTTCTTATGCAAGATGCATCATTTGACGGATGCATCAGATAAGGCTCTCCCTCTTTTCTAAATTATAAGATAATATTTCTATTGCTAGTTTTGATCTTAAAGGAACTGGCAAGATAGTTTGTGCTAAAATTAGATAGAGATTAAAGGGACTGTAAGCGTTATTTCAAGTGATCCTCCATGCAAAGGTGGCTAGGCCCGATTTACAACGATACCATTGAAATCCTTAATCTGATTAAAAAATTTGTTTTTTTCTGACTCGATAAGTGTTATTTTTCCGTGTTCCTCCATTGTTTCTTAAAAGCAGGAACTGCGAAAATCATTTTTGCAGACAAAAGTACAAAGGCAAATTGTTCATACTTAATCTTTGTATGTAGGGTCACTTGAAATTACGCTTACAGTCCTTTAAGGAGCATCGTCTGGAATAATATCTTTAGTATTTTAAAAATTCTCTAACATGTTTAACTATTTTTACAAATAATTTAAAACCATGTATATTATCAATATTATCAACTCTTTAATATGGTTAAATGCTTGTACTTATAGGTTAGTTTGAAATTAGAATATAGCGTGCTGAACTACTCTTTAGGGATATATATATTGTATATTAAATCAGGACCGGGGGGGGCATACACAGAAATTTTCACTGATATGGNGTACTTTCCCAAAGGCATTTTCCCAAGCGGCAACTTCCCGAGTCTGTCAAGCCGCAGTTCTTGGCCCCTAGCCCGTTCTAGCCGCAGCGATCGGCCCCCTAGCCCCTCCTAGCTGCAGCACTCGGCCTCATTGCAGCCTGCGGCGCCTTAGAAGGCCTTTTGGAAGTTGACTCTTGGAAAATTGCACACTTGGGAAGTCGCCCTCGGGAAAATGCCATTGGGAAAGTACCTAACACCGGAATGTGGAAGGGGGGGGGGGCAGACAAGCATACCTCCAGTAAACATGTTCCTCCCTTTATTTCTTTTCAGAATACTTTTATTGTAAATAATCTTTTTTAATTTAATAATTATTTCATATTTTTTCAGACGATGACCATCCCTAATCACTACATCTGGTTGTACCAGGATAAATCTATTCTATATATGGTCAAGTAAGTAACTTTTAATTATGAAAAACTTATTTCAACAACTAAAATATATTTTCAAACCCAAATAAATGTAATTTTACAGCATAAACTATTCCTAGTTTAAAGGGACTGTAAGCATAATTTCGAGTGATTCACCCTTGAAACCTTTTCTAAGAAAACCACAATTCTAAATAATCAGTTTTACAAATTAGAATTATTGGTTTCTAATTTATATTTAGTATTTATTTTCAAACACAAAATACAAAATAATAATGTATGATGGTTCAGCTTAAAATAAAACACAAAAGAAAATTTATTATGAGCCAATTGAAAATATAATGCTTGATAATTTTGTATGATCGTTTTTGTTGAAACAAAGTATGCATATTGAAATCTCAACTAAATATACATTCATTGAAGTAGATAATTAGTCAGCACTTAAATAATCAAAACATTTTAAGGAATGCATTCATTGAACTTATAAATACAAATTGATTCAGCAAAAGTAACAATGTATTCTCGTTAACTGTAGTAGACTTTGACATCTACCATTAGCAAAGGGTGTGAACCCATTCTTGTTGACTGAAGTAGATTTTGAAATCTACCATTAGCAAAGGGTTTGAACCCATTCTTGTTGACTGAAGTAGATTTTGAAATCTACCATTAGCAAAGGGTGTGAACCCATACTCGTTGACTGTAGTATACTTGATCAGACAAAGGACACCGCTGTAAATGGGGCATTTCCATTTACCATCTATATGATGAAGGGTCACTTATAATTACACTTACAATCCCTTTATATTCTGACAGCTGTCATTTGAAAGGAACTGTTGTTGTGACCTCCACTTAGAAAAGGGGGTATGTCCGATTCACAACGATACTCTTTAAACTTTTTCTTATCGATAATGTGGACTACGCTGTCTCCATTGTTTCTGTCTATTTAGAGAGGAAACACGATTGAACATAAGCGATTTTCAGAAAGAAAATTATGGATATTTCATACATTATTGATCAGACAAAACTTTCAAGGATACCATTGTGAATCAGACTTGCCACTCTAGATGTGGAGAGTACCCAAAGAATCAGTTTTGTCAATTACCACTATGTCAACTGGCTTGAATTTACCACAATATACGTGAGGGAGGGGGTGCAGAGGCGCCATGATCCCCGCAAAAATGACCTCCGAGCCTCAGTAATTCTGCAAATCCTGAGGTTCGGAGGTCATTTTTGCGGGGATCATGGCGCCTCTGCACCCCCTCCCTCGTAGATTGATTGATAAACGTTTATTTCTATACGCACTTTAGGCAGGCCCCTCCCTCGTACAGTACATCCTAGTTGAGCACACTTGTTAGATTTTCATATTTTCTGGTCATTTTTTTCCGAAATGTGTACTGCAATTGCATACTGTATATTTTTGCTTGAAACCAGTTTCAAATTGTAAACAAAATCAGATATAGAGACGTAGACCAGACGTGGACTGAAGAAAAATACAATGGACAAAGATTACCTGTAAGGGGGGTAGGGTGGGAGGGTTGGGGCCCAATCATAATTATCTAATGTTTTCTAAATGGGCTTTCCAATGTCAAGATTTGGGATCGCCAATAAAAATCTTGGATCTTCGATTAAAATCCAGGAAAAGATTGGGGTCTCTAATGAAAAGATTGGGAAGATTGGGGTCTCCGATGAAAATATTGGGGTCTCTAATGAAAAGATTGGGGTCTTCGATGAAAAGATTGGGGTCTCCAATGAAAAGATTGGGGTCTTCGATGAAAAGATTGGGGTCTCCGATGAAAAGATTTGGGTCTTCGATGAAAAGATTGGGGTCTCCGATGAAAAGATTGGGGTCTCCGATGAAAAGATTGGAGTCTCCAATGAACAGATTGGGGTCTCCGGTAAAAAGATTGGGGTCTCCGATGAAAAGATTGGGGTCTTCGATGAAAAGATTGGGGTCTTCGATGAAAAGATTGGGGTCTCCAATGAACAGATTGGGGTCTCCGGTAAAAAGATTGGGGTCTCCGATGAAAAGATTGGTGTGTTCGATTGGAAATCCTGTCGCAAAAATCTATTTGAAATTGCAACTTTAAACCAAAACAATGTTGAATTTTAAACATAAGAAAAGTTTGCCCGGTCAGTTTTCATAGCAATTTTTCTAAAAATAATTTCTAGTATTTATGCATATATGTCTGTTAAAAATGAATATTATGTAAACTAAATTTGTTTTAAAAAGTCAAAATTACTAAAAATTTAAAAGGTGGTCCTAACTGTTCATTGTACATATTTGGGTCAGTTGACATGATGGTAATTTACAAAACTGATTCTTTGTGAGAGTACGTAAGCAGTCCCTTTACACTCCTGTATGCCGAGTCCATTAACGCCTGATCCAATCAGGGTTAAGTCATGTGTTTGTTGTCTATTCTGAACCAATAGAAGTAGTACGGCGGTGAAATCTATCTTTATATCTATATCTCATTATCCAATTAGAGTTATGAATCCTTCAATCAGCTCTATCAGTAAATGGAAATATTTACTTCTACTGAAACTATAGTGTTTAATCTGCTTAGGTTGACCCTAGTGTTGTCCTGTGCTATGAACTTCAAGAACTACCCTCACGACGAGCAGATCTGTAATCTCAAAATAGAATCAAGTAAGACCCATAATGCTTAAAGGGAGTGTTTGCAAAAATGATAAAGCTCATCTGACCTAACGGTTGGACCAAATTTGCCGACAATTTTTGAGAGAACCCAGGAGTTCCCTGAGAGTGACATTGGCTTACATTTGGTTTATTCCATGAAGTATTGCTATTAACCCTATCCCTGCTGGGGTACTTGAAAACCAGGATACGCTGGGGGGGGGGGGTCAATTTGCCCCCCCCCCCCTCTAAATCCCATGTTTTATGTCCAAATATGACAAATGATACATCATTAGAAAGCTCTTGTGCTCTACTTTGAGAATCTGCAAAAAAATTTGCAAATTTGCGAAAATTGAATTTTTTATCGCAAAATCCAGTTTTATAGTAAAAATGTTTGCAAAAAAAAATTTGTCCAAAAAATGACAAATTATACATTTTTGAAAAGCCCTTGACCATGCCATTTCAAATATGCAAAAATTTTTGCAAAATTTTAAATAACCTGATCTTTAATCAAGAAAAACTAAAAATGTGCAAATTTCCTTTAACAGGTTGTTTGCAAAAAATTTGCAATTTTTTTCGCAAAACTTGTGCAATCCGTTTCCTTATGTCATAGGCTTTCCTAAAAGCTAAATTTTATCAAAATCTGATAAGTGAAAGTGGGTCAAAACAAAGATTTAGTTTGTTACAGGCAAAATCAGTCATTCAGGCAGTGTGCCTGAGGACTCAGGCAGTTAGTATTAAAGCCCCGTTTTAGGCCTAAAGGGAGGGCTTTGGGTATGTAAGAAAAGTCAGAAAATTTCAACAGCCTCAGACCAATACTTTTTGAGTTATGTAAAAAAAACTACAGGGGGGGTCAAATTGACCCCCCCCCCCCCAGCGGGAATAGGGTTAAATAGGTAGCGATGTAAATTATATCTATAACGTGAGTCGTCTATTAGATATGAAATCGTGTTCCTGCGAATCGCATAAAAAAAGTTGTCAAATTGAACTTTCTTTTTCACTCCCTTTTGATTAATTTGAGCTGGTTGGAAATATTTTCGTTCTGGCGTCTATTTGAGAATTAACTTATTCAGTGCATCCTGAAAAAAAAAACAATCTTAAGTTGGAAAAATATTAACACTAGTTAATTGTTTTTTTTCTATTAAGGGTGACAAGTTTTATGATGAAAAGTACTTTATTAATAAAGTAAATTTTCCTACTTTTATATTTACTTTTTTAAAGATAGGGTTGATTTCTAGCTACCTATCCACCTGTGATTATCTATTTCAAAAATTGAATATCCGACTTGCAACGCTACCTGTAAAGTGTAAACCTTTGCCTGAAAAAATGAGATATCTATGTTTTTTAACTTAAAAAATAATAATGATTTTGAATTGCATGAATTCCTTTAAAACGGATTTATGCAATAAAGAAAACTTTGTGAGATTAATGTCATGTATAAATGGAAAATTGACAATGCCTTACTCGATTAAGGTTGCGTTGAAACAAAGCGAACAGTCCCTTTAATTATGAATTATTTCAGTTTCCCACACAACAGATGATCTAGTTTTTGAATGGGATCCTATCATGCCCCTTGATGTAGACAGTGGTATTGAGCTACCACAGTTGGAACTCACTCATAACTTTACAGGAGACTGTACAACTGCTTATTCTACAGGTATCATTTATAGTACATAGCTGTACAGGAGACTGTACAACTGCTTATTCTACAGGTACCATTTACAGTACATAGCTGTACAGGATACTGTACAACTGCTTATTCTACAGGTATCATTTACAGTACATATCTGTACAGGAGACTGCACAACAGCCTGCTCTACGTACAGGTACCATTAACTGTACATAGATGTTTGGAAGACTGTAAAACAGCTTACTGTACAAGTTACATTTACTTTACACAGCTGTAAAGGAGACTGTTAAACTGCTTATTTTACAGGTACATGAGACTAACCATGGCTGTACAGGGGGATATATTAGCTGTACAAAGTTGTACATATCTGTACAGTGGGAATCGACCCAGACCATTCTCAAAGAGTATCCGATATAACTACATAAATAAATAAGAATATAACTTTATTTCTGGCAATTGGTGGAATTATGCTATGTATCATAATTGGAGGAAATTGAGCAATTTAATAATTTGGTAAAATTATAAATCAAAATAGATTGTAAACATGGTGAGCCCCAAAATGGATTAAAAAAACGAGATTTAATTAATGAATTATTATAAAGGGGGAGTCCAGAAATGGATTGTATTGTAGGAGTCCCAAAATCAATCATAAAGAGGGAGTCCCAAAAGGGATATTTAGGAAGGAGCCCCAAAATGGATTGTTAAGGAGGAGCCCCAAAATGGATTGTACAAGGGAGAGTCCCAAAATGGATTGTACAAGGGGAGTCCCGAAATGGAGTTTAAAGGGGGAGCCCCAAAATGGACTGTTAAGGGGGAGCCCCAAAATGGATTGTAAAGGGGAGTCCCAAAATGGATTGTAAAGGGGGAGTCCCAAAATGGATTGTAAAGGGGAGTCCCAAAATGGATTGTAAAGGGGGAGCCCCAAAATGGATTGTAAAGGGGGAGCCCCAAAATAAAGGGGGAGTCCCAAAATGGATTGTAAAGGGGAGCCCCAAATAAGACTGTAAAGGGGAAGTCCCAAAATGGATTGTACAAGGGGAGTCCCAAAATGGATTGTAAAGGGGAAGTCCCAAAATGGATTGTAAAGGGGGAGCCCCAAAATGGATTGTAAAGGGGGAGCCCCAAAATGGATTGTTAAGGAGGAGTCCCAAAATGGATTGTACAAGGGGAGTCCCAAAATGGATTGTAAAGGGGAGCCCCAAAATGGATTGTAAAGGGGGAGCGCCAAAATGGATTGTAAAGGGGAGTCCCAAAATGGATTGTACAAGGGGAATCCCAAGATGGACTTTACAGGGGATGTTATGTTCCAAAATGGATTAAAAACGGGAATCAAATGATGACCAAGAAACCCCACAAAATGGACGAATGGATACATGGGATTTCCCAAAAGATTGATACACAAATTATAAACAAAGAAACTATAAAAATCTTATATTTTTTTAGGAAATTTTACCTGTCTCGAGGTCGTCTTCATGTTCAAGCGGAGACTGGGATATTATCTGTTCCACACATATCTACCTACTTGTCTTATTGTAATCATGTCATGGATATCATTCTGGATTAAGGTAGATTTTAATTCATTTTAGCAAACAAAAGTAGACTTTTATGGATAAACTTAAAAGCAGACTTTATAATGATTATATAATGATTATATAATGTATTATCAGATATTAATGGATAAAAGTATAACATGTATGGATAATACCTTTACACCTTTATATAAAGGTATAATTTTACGGATAAAACTAACCTTGTGACTTGTCCGACTAAATGTAGATTTTATAAAGTAAAAATAGAATTTAATTGAGATAAGGAGCTGGCTCCTCAAAATGATAGTCTTTCTGAATATATTTTTATCTAAAATACATTGACAAATTTCTATTGATGATTCTAAACATTTAATTAGTTAAATGTAGAAGTTTTATACATTTTTCGTCGTCATTATTTAATAATTTTGTAAATAACCATTCTTAAAACGTACCCACCCAAATGAATGATTTTAAATGTCGACTTTGCGCTCAAACTCAAAATTATACATCATTTGAAACGTTTTATATGTCTCAAATGAATCCTAAAAAATTTCTCCACAATACTACATTCACAGTTCAGCTACCATACATTGCCGGTCATTCCCTTTAACACAACTTTAAACTTTTTAGAACATGTTATGAAAAATTAGTAGATCCGAATCAAAAAGATCAGAAATATTTTTCTACTTGAAATTTTATATAATGCGTCAAATGTTTTTAAATTAAATAATGTTTTTGACACTGACGTTCTATATCATCCAATTCGTCTCTGTCATCCTTAATCAAAATTGAACTTGACACTATTTAACCTGATCTAGCTAGCGTTGTTAATCCAGTGATAACCAGCTAAACCTTAACTTTTGTTATTGAAAAATTAAATAATCGCTTTGATTAAAAGTTTCCACTTTTCCGTTGTGGCGCCATTTTATTCAACAATTTAGACCTCTGTTCTCTTTATTCAACAATTTAGACCTCTGTTCTCTTTATTCAACAATTTAGACCTCTGTTCTCTTTATTCAACAATTTAGACCTCTGTTCTCTTTATTCAACAATTTAGACCTCTGTTCTCTTTATTCAACAATTTAGACCTCTGTTCTCTTTATTCAACAATTTAGACCTCTGTTCTCTTTATGTCCTAATAAAATTCTACCTTTAAAGGAAGTGTTCGCGAAAAATGAAAAGTGGTTTAGGCTAACGTCGAAAAAAATTCGATGGTGATCGCTACTAATCTTACTTTTATCTGTTGCGTCTATAAGGAGAATATTGTTTAAAACGACTCATACCGAGGAAAGTAGCGTACATACAAAATCAGAAAGTTGCAATATTTTACATAACTCAAAGTACATGATGAAAATCAAATTTTATATTCCCTACATCTTTGCAACCTGATGGTGTACCCCTTTGAAATTTCAAAATCAGATTATTTAATCTTAAAGAATAACGTTTAAAATATCAAACGTATAAAATATAGCGTTGTAAAGATATAGGGATTATAAATATAAGTTTGTGGCGACAACTCACTTCCTTTAACCTTCAAATCTTCCTATTCTATAATGTCATTAAAGTCTCATGTTATGTGGGTAACCCTGTATATATTTGAAGCCGGAAGCTGTCCCAGCCCGAGTTACCCTGGGAGTTACCTCTCTTCTCACCCTCTCAACTCAACATGCAAACAGTCAAAAATCTCTTCCCCCTGTTTCCTATATAAAGGTATGTAGCTCCCCCCCCCCCTTTTTTAATAGAAAGCAAATTATGGCAAAGGCGGTATTCTTTTCCAGAAATTTAGCAAAATTTAATTTATTCAACTTTTCAGAAAATTTAATTTCGAAGTTTCATAAATATTGCGAAAAGTTTTATATCGGGACTTGGGCTGTAAGTTTGAAAACCTGATTCAGCTTTGAGCTGTACTTGATCCGATTCAGTTTTGATTTGAACTTGATCTGATTCAGCTTTGATCGAGAATTCGATCTGATTCAGCTTTGATCTGAATCTTATCTAAACTTGATCTGAACTTGATCTGATCTTGATCAGAACTTGATCAGAACTTGATCTGAACTTGATCTGAACTTGATCAGAACTTTATCTGAATTTGATCTGAACTTGATCAGAACTTGATCTGAACTTGATCAGAACTTAATCTGAACTTGATCTGAACTTGATCAAAACTTTATCTGAATTTGATCTGAACTTTATCTGAACTTGATCAGAACTTGATCTAAACTTGATCTGAACTTGATCAGAACTTGATCTAAACTTGATCTGAATTTTATCTAAACTTGTTTTGAATTTGATCTGAACTTGATCAGAACTTGATCTAAACTTGATCAGAACTTGATCTGAACTTGATCAGAACTTGATCTAAACTTGGTCTGAACTTGATCAGAACTTGATCTGAACTTGATCTGAACTTGATCTGAACTTGATCAGAACTTTATATGAACTTGATCTGGACTTGATATGATCATGATCCGATATTGATCTGAACTTGATCTGAACTTAAGCCGAGTAAAAGCGTCACACTGATTTAACTGTGCGGTCCTTGTCCCAACCAGCTGCCACTTAATATCCCAATTTCACCATTTTAACATCAATTTTTTGTTTTTTCTCTTTTATACTTTTTTGTCGTTGTCGTTGTTTAAATGAAAAATAGAACAAGACAATTCTTAAAGTTTAAAGATTATTGAATCATATAGGTCAAAGAGCAGGTTTTTTTCTAATTTAAGGATCCGAACCCACCTTGCCCTGGTTAATCCAGGGTGGCTCGGATCATTTCCAGATCAGAGTCCCCTGTCCCTACCTCTGGGACCCGGGTAGAATTTATTATCTTATTATCTTGTTGTTAAAAAAACTCAAAATTTATTAAAAAATACAACGATAACACAGAAATATTTACGTCCTCCATTGTAAACAAATCAGTTAGAATTCATCAATTTAAGAGTCGAATATACAGGGTGTCTAAATAAACATGGGAATCGAGAGACGACTTGAAAGTCGTCTTTGATTTCTGATATTTAATGCATGGCAAAGAAAGTAAACAAACGAGGCTGCATGTCTGACGAACTTTTCATAAAGTGATAAACCTTTAGTGTAACTTAAAAATTTACGTAGATATTATATATAAGACAATTTTGATTTAATAAATTGAAATTTGTATATGCAAATTTCGCAATATCTCCGACAATTTTGAAGATACAAAAATGATGGACCACATTTTGAAAATCTCAAGACCAGGCGTTTTCGATATTAGATGTTTAAGCTGGAATACTGCAATAGTTGTGCTCATTAAAAAATGCCGCATGGTTCGAAGACGATATTAAAGTCGTCACTGAATTCACGTGTTTATTGGGACACCCTGTATAAGGGAAATGCTGGAGGAAGAGGGGGGTGTAGTCCTAAAAGCACTTCTCAACGTATTAAAAATAATTTTTGCATTAATCTGACTGCCTGTTTACTATTCTTTATTATTCTCTTTAGTATCAAACAACTTAACAATTCTGGAAGATGACATTTTAAACTATTTACCAACTGTCATGTTTCGTGGGACACCCTGTATTTAAAGTGCTGCATTTCATTTTTAGGGAAGAGTCATGCAATATTTCTCGATCAGTTTAAATAGAAATTTATTTATTTTAAAACTTTGAATATTTGATTCAAATAATAGTTCGAAACTTTTGAATTTAGATTTCCAATGTCAGACTTTAATAAATTGGAGCCACGTCTCAACTCCGCCAAAAACCAGTTTAAATTGAGCGCCGGCTTAAATCTTGAAAAATTTAATACAATTTTAAGTGAAGTCAACCATATTTGAGCCGTGGCTTAAAATTAAACAGCGGCTCAAATTCTTTAAATTCGGCCTCAGATTAAGCTTAAAAACTATGGAACAAGATGAGGATTAAAGATATTGAAAAAAAAAATTTTTTCAAACAAGTTTTTATTTCATTTCATATATTGTATTTGAAGCAAAACCTTTTATTACAAAAATATTTTTTATTCTTTGTAAGAAAAATCTTAAACCTAAATGTAAATAAACATTTTATTTATATAAACATGATTTTCAGACGGCCATCTTGGAAATAGTTCTGTGGCTTGTTTATTTCTTCATTTCCGCCGGATATGACTTAGCTCAGCTTTTTACTTAATCTTTTAAATGTAAATACTTACAGAGAAGGTTTTTATAGGTTTATCGTGGTATATCAAGATTTTTATTAATTTAAACTTTTCATATTTTTGTTTTAATAGATTTTTTTCTCCGTTTTAAAGCTTTTAATATATGAAAAACATTTTGAATACAAAACGAAGTTCTAAAAAATTATGAATATTTTTTTACAAATATTGCAATACTTAAAAATAAAGCTCTGCGGTTGCTGTTGAACCAGATTTAGAGGCAGGATTCTACAACGTAGTTAAGAATTAATCATAATACCATTTCTTTCTTTCTCTAATTAAAAACTGATTCAACTTCTCAGATAAATATTTTTGCTCTCAACCCGTGGGTTTTACGTTTTTAACAATATATTTTACAACAACAAAAAATATAATTTCAGGGGTTGAAACAAAAATTGTATTATAAAATATTTATGTTTTCAATTTCATTGGTTAAAAACATTTTTTGTTAAAATCTTTTTTCATTTTTTATTCTAAAATGCAAAGATTCTAGCTGATACTCGTACAACCGCTATATATATTATTTTCTAATTTCCGTATTTTATAAAAGCATACAGTTTCAGGATTACTTTTTAAAATAACAATAAAATTAATTTAAAATAATAAAATAGGAAAATTAAAATTACCAATAAAAGCGGTTGGCTGGGAGAATAAAGTGGTCAGCTGGGAAAATAAAGTGGTCAGCTGGGAAAATAATGCCGTTAGCCGGGAGAATAAAATGGTCAGCTGGAACATAAAGCGATAAACTGTGACAGAAAATTGTCAGCAGGGATTAATAAAGTAATCAGCGGTCAGCCTGGAAATTAGAGTGGGTTTAAACAAAATTTTAAAAAGTTAAGCCAGGATGAGGAAAACTTAAAAAGGGATTACAAGGGGATGTTAAGTTTTTTATCTATTTCTAGATTTTAAATATATTTTGATTGTAGGCTATCGACGTATTTATGTCCGGGTGCACTGTGTTCGTGTTCCTCTCTCTCATGGAGTATGCTCTCGTCAATGTAGTCATGGGAGACATTGCAGATATAGGTAATATATGGGAGATATTGCAGATATAGGTAATATATGGGAGATATTGCAGATATAGATAATATATGGGAGATATTGCAGATATAGGTAATATATGGGAGATATTGCAGATATAGGTAATATATGGGGGATATTGCAGATATAGGTAATATATGGGAGATATTGCAGATATTGTTATATATTCTAGTCTAGGAGTATACTCTAGTTAATATATGGATAAAGTCATGAATTTAAAATGTCAAAAATCAAAAACTTGCCTTGCCGGTATACAAACATACTAAATTTGAGGTCTTGATTTATAAACATATCAAGAAGTAGTTGAATAGGTAAACAACTACTTGAATGTGACCGACAGTAGTTAGATAACCTCATGTCAATTCAACTAATCGGCATAATTATTGAATTCAGTCGCTAAAACTAAGCGCTATACCAAACCAGAAGTGTTGCCCTCAGAATGTGTATTTGAGGAGTGGTATCCAGAGTAAGATCAAACTAAAACAAAATGCCAGGTTTAGGAATATTTGAATATATTTGAACAATTCAAATGGACTCTAAATCCTTTATGCATTATGCAGAGCTATTCTACAATGTCGATCGTATGAATTTTGAAATAAAATCGTAAATATAATCTTAGAAAAGAAGAAAAGTGTTGGTATATCCAGTATTCTTATGAACTCTAGATCCCCCGGTCTACACCTTACACCACCCATTAACCAGGTTAATAATTATAATAATATTATAATAATAATAATGGTATTTATTTATTTTTGTAGGAGAAAATTTTGGCAGATTTAATGCAGGAACAGGATAGAAAAGAGCAAGAGGTATCTATCTATCTATCTATCTATCAATATATCTATCTTGCTATCTATCTATCTATATATCTATCTATCCATCTATCTATTACTATCTCAAAACATAGATTCCTATAGATAAAGATTTATTTAAAGGAAAAAGTTGCATATTATTTACTGCGCTAAATTTGGAAATATGTCCTTTAAGTTAGAAATTGTATTCACCGCACGTTCAGGGGTTCTCTTGGGTAATTTTGAATTCCTAGTTCAAACATAATTAACAATTTTCGGAAAACTCATATTGAGAATTAAACTTAAATATTATAATTAGCCATTGAAAAATTTAATACAATTGTGACAAAATAATTGTATAAGTATAAAATATAAATCTTTCTTAAAGTGAATTTAATTAAGTTAAAATCATAGGAAAGAACGTATTTGGATTTCAGTCTATGAAACAAAAACGCAAAGAAAAGTTGAAAATCAATTAAAATCCTTGAAAAAAGTTACATTCTTTTTATAAAGGTAGTTTTTTGCAGTACGCCATACCATACCAAAACGTCTTTGTTATTTAAGCTACATATCTAAGATTTTAAAAACTCATAAAAAATTTATATTAAAACGCAATTATGTGTCATTATCACATTTATATGAAATTATGTCAAAAAGCAGAAAAAGTTTTAACATTTAATCGACATTATTTTCGCTGATTTCTTTAAAACATCACTAGCACCATTACCATTATGAAGTTTTAGGTCTGAAATTTTTTTAATAATGGCTGCCCTCAGATTATTCGGCTTCGATCTATGTAATGCATGCCTCCTTATCTTTACTGTATTGGGAGAGATCCTGGTTTAAAGTCAAACAAGTCTAAACAATTCATAATTCATGTTGACCCTTTGAATGCTTTTTTTTGTATTTGCTCTTTTATACTTTGCTGTCGGGATTTGTATTTAAAAATGTTAATTATATAAAGTGTTTTACACCATTGAATAAGATTACGATACAAGACATACGTAATATACAGTTCTATGTGCCCCTCCCAAGCTATACATAGATTCAGACCCCCCACCCCCTCCTCCCGATCCCAGTCTTTTAAGGGTTAAAACAAGCGGTGAGCTTTGAGAATTTCTAATGTTTTAAATTTAATTATCTGTTGAAACTAAAAGGATTAAGTTGAACAGCTCAGATCAAGTTTGCTGTGTTTTTGAGGAAAATAAAGAATGTAAAATGTGAATAAGAAAATAATCCTTTAAATTAAAGTGACCTTTCTTTTATGGATTAGCTTGTTCGATTCAATACGGCACCTATCACCCATTTAAACAAAAAAGACAAAAACTTCCCTTTTTTACTTTCTGAAAGTTGACAATTTTTCAATTTCAGTATCTCCATCAAAGCCAAAAAGATGTTTCATTGTCATTTTTATGGCGCTAGTGGGCGCTTGTGAGGTTTAATAAAAAAATTCAAAAAAGCACTTTGGGAAAAAGCGAAATGATATGTTCTCATTTATTGACAAATATCTACACAAAACACAGGTTTATACGTCTACTGCTCAAAATCATTGGAATTCAGTAGTAATCCAGACAAAAAAATTTAAGCAAAAAGTCTTAGTTTTTTTTTTAAATGTGGACTCAAAATTGTTAAAAATTCTAATTTCTAAAAGATAAAAAGTGCAATCATATGATTAAGTTCTTTGTCTTTTGTAAATTTTAGGAAATCAAAGAAGACTTTCAAGTCGGTGGAATTAATTTCATGTATATTGAGATACTCTATAGCAGGCTGATAATGGAATGGGTTTCTACAGTGAGATGAAGCTGGAAGGGTCTATGGAATCAGACACAAACGGTAAATAGTCGCCATTTTGGATTTTTTAAACTAGTCGTCTTTGTTTAGTCTCGATTCTTCAATCTCAAAAATTCAGATAAAATCATTATTAATATTTAAAAATGTAATATTTGTTGTGACTAGCTTTAAGATATTTATCGTCTGCAGTTTTCTCTCAGCATAAAAAAAATGTTTTTGCGAATTGGTTATTTCACCAATAATTAACTATTTATAACACTGCTATTTTGGTTTGTAGTGTTATTAAGTTTTTGGACAGAAATTTTCTCTTCCTTGAGATGGTTCAAGGCGAGAACCTTCGAAATATATTGAAAAATATATCCCAAAAACTTTATAGCACGTCGTTTCAAAATGAAAGTTTTATAGGTAATTTTATGAAACGTTTGAGTACTTGTCTTATTTTAATGGCTATTTCCAAATTAAATAAGCTTTGAAACAAAGCAGAAGTAAAACAATAAAGTTGATTACATTTTCATTTTCATTTCAATTTTGAAAAAAAATATTTTGGAAATATCCTAAATTCTTTGGAGAAATCCGGGAACCAATCAAACCTTTATAGCATGGTGCTATAATGTACACTTAATTTAACTTTATAGCACGATGATTACTTTATAGCACGTTGCTATAGTATACAGCTAATTTAACTTTATAGCACGATGATTACTTTATAGCACGTTCATTATGAAATTCACGATAAAGTGAGTAAGAAGGATAAATTACACCATAGTTTAATGAAGATATTTGTTACTCAATTAACTCCTAATTGCAAAATAAATCGATATTTTAAGAGTAATTGCAATTAATTTGATACACCACAGAAAAAAATATTCGAAGGTAAAAAGTAAGGAATTATTTGTGATGTCGCAAGATTTTAACCTGTATTTTGAGTATTACTTTAAAATTTAATTAATTTTAAGTATTAAGATTGTAAAAGAAATTGTTGTGTTTGATGAAATTAATTCTAACGAGTGAGGTGAGAATGAAAATAATGCTAAGCTTGACTAAACTGATGTTTGTTTGTGTCCAAAACGTCAAAACGAGTAAACCGACAAAGCTAAAATCAAAACGTGTAAACCGACTCAGCTAAAATCAAAACGTGTAAACCGACACAGCTAAAATCAAAACGTGTAAACCGACTCAGCTTAAATCGAATGTGTGGTAACTAACATGACCCCTGGCCAGGCAACAATTTGGAATTCCACCATCAACATTTTTATATTGTTTTTTTTTTCTTTAAAAGTTTTACGAAAAAATTGCCGTCAAAGAAACACTTAAGTTACTATGCTTCCAGAGCTGAAAACTTAAGAATGTGATATCCTTAATCCCGATCTGTTAATTAATCTGAGCTGGGAACTTTTAAATGGTGGATATCGGAATCAATGCTTGATACACTCTTTTTCTTAATCTCCAGATTAAATAATGCTTGGTTTCTTCTTTATATTAATCTCCAGATGTATTTGCCGAATGGGATTGAGGATATTCCATTCTAAAGTTTTCAGCTCAGGAGATTAAATTCATGAGGAGAACAAGCAATATTTAATCTGGAGATTAAGGAAAAGAGTGGATTAAGCATTAATCCCGATATCCACAATTCAAAAGTTTCCAGCACTGGGCGCTTTTTTGGTTTTTTTTCGCGGATTTAACGATTTTTTTTCGTGGACTTCTAAATATCGGAATTTTTTGAGAAACATTTTTTTATATTCCGACTATCCATAAACCTACAACGGGGTCATGTCCCACAAAAAATTTGAGTTGGTTCCTTTATCGGGATACAATCAAAGCAACCAACCAAACGCAAAGTATATACCTATAAAGACTGCAGATTTGCGATAAAAGTGTTGCCTAGTCAATATTAAATTAGAAAATCTGTTATTTTCCTAATTTGTTGACTTATCCTACAATATTCTTCTGTTAATATGAAACATGATTTAGTATTCTGAAGATAGAGCTACTGCATTGCCGTGGTATATTTATTTTATAAAATTACTCTCCATCATGGACACATTGCTCAAATGTGACCAAAAACACATTTGATTATTATTATTTTAAAACTACGATATTTGCTATTTTTCTCTAAAAAAGTCGGCCCGCTAATCTTATAATCTAAAAGTAAAACTAAGCACATTCACGTGGTTCTTCTTCAAACAAAGCTTGAGGCAAATTGGTTCCAGGGTTTATAAGTTATAATCTGACAAACAAACAAACAAAGATTACTACTTTATGTATATATAAAGATACAATATACATTTACTTTATAGTTCATATCCTGTAATAATATGAACTATATCATATTTTTAGTATTGTATAAAAAATACTAAAAAGATATGATATAACAGGTTCTTAGAATTTCGTATACATGGGTTACCCACAAAGGATCAGATTTCAAGGACGATAGTTTATCGCATTAAAAGTTCCTTTAGTCCAAAGCAAGCTTCAAATCGTCATATTTTCAAGTTTTGGGTCAATTTTTACAATCTCGTACTTACCTTGTACATTACAACAGCTAGATTTGGTAGATTTTCTGATATAATTCTGGTGGATTTCAGAAATTTCCAAAATATTTGTTTAACTCTTTACTTTATAAATTCAAAACATATTTTCGAACAAAATCTTCCCATGCCATCCATTCCAACCGGAATAAGAAAATGGCTTCAGCTTGGAATACCGGAAATGCATGTTTTGTCAAAATAAGAAATATTTCTTCAAATTTTTAGAATACAAAATGTCTCATGCACAAAACAAGTTTATGTTTATCGCCAGAAATTGTATGCAAACATTTGCAATAAATTTGCATTAGTATAATTTAAACTTTTATACCGCCCTTTAAAAAGTATAAATTTACAAAGGTAAAAATATAATTTTCTTTTAAAACTTTTATTTGCAAAAATGTTTTATAATATTTGCCACTGTTTTCTGAAAACTTAAGGAAGCAGATTCTTTGAGTATTGAAATCAAAATTGTGTTTGAATATTTAGTCGCTAACACCAAATAGATTATCTAGTACAATAGATGGCAACAGAGAAATGTATCAAATATACACGACGTCACAAGTGTCAAATATAACAAGGAAAACAAAATTTTCTCACATTAGTCGACATGTTTTCCAAGATTAAATAAAAAAGTGTAAAACCAGAAACTAAAGAACACATAAAATTACACTTATTTTAATGTAAGATAAGCACTTCATTTCAAAATTATCACTATTATTGATAATTTTGTACGACACAAAAACTTAATTGACACTTGTGACGTAAAAATACAGCTGTAATGAGAGTTTACAAATTCTACGGTGCCATGTAATGTATTAGAATCTATTTCGCTAACACTGTTTAATGTTTCATTATACGTTGACATGAATATAATAGTATATACAAGCAATGAAATAAAGGAAATGTTTACCAATTTGAAAAATAAATAGCACTCGATTTCTTAGAGACAGGTCCCTGAGGATCAGAAATCTCTGAATGGAAACTGGTGGTTTAATACAACCCCTAGTTCCAAAAGTTGGAGTTATATTTTGTGTGTTTATAAAAAAGGGAACATCCCCTTTAATCTAATTTTTTTAGGAAGCCACTGTCTTCATCGTAGTGTACAACTTGGGCCTCATCGGTCAATCTACAACTCAAAACTAAAGGTTTGAACTTTATCTTTCTCAAAATATTTTTTATTAGTGAAATTAAACAAAATTGCAGTGTTCTGTTTTTTAAATTTTTTTTTACACACAAATACAGAAAATAACCGATAGCATTTTGTTTGGTTTAAAATTCGGTGATCGTGATGGATAAAACCTCTATAGAGTAAAAAAAGTAGATGTTAGTTCCACATTTATTGAAAATGTATTTCGGTCTGGGTTGACCCTCGCCAGTTCTTGAGATTGTTTCTGTCACGAAGATTAAAAAGATTTGGTTTGATCCTTTCGCAAAACACTAATCCGCCTCTGTCACGCTAAATCTTAACTTTAATCCGTTTCCATCGGAAAAAGTCATTAAAAAACACTCATTAAAAAAAATTTTATAAAATATTTAGAAACCTTGGCGCTGTAGCTAAGCGCAGTATTAACCAAAAGTTCGGTCCTCAGGCTTATAAGTTCTTTGATTGTGGTGTTTGTCTCCGGCTTAAACAATATGGCTTCTCAAATATTGGAATGTTAAAGATAAAATATGTCGAAAGAAATATTTAATTTAATAGATAATTTTTTCTCTTTTTTAGTTTTTGACAAAAAATATTGAAATCTTTAAGTCAAAAAGTAAGAGGAATCATTTTAAAACTTGACAATTGCAATTTTTAAATTATTTTTAATTTTTTTACATTTAACTTGTCTTCACTCTTCTTCACAGATAAAAATACAAACTTTATTTTAATAAAATTAAGTAAATTTTATTTAATTTAGAATATTTTAAATTACTTATAAAATGAATAATAAAAAAAATATAGCCCCATTTCTTTAAACCTTTTTTTTCTTAAAGAGAGTGTTGGCGAAAAATTAAAGTGGGTATAAGCTTACGGTGAACAATAATCGCTTTTGATCACTACTAATCTTACTTTTATCTATTGTGTCTATAAGGAGAAAATTGAAAAAAACGATTCATGCTGAAGAACGTAGTGGCCTTACTTATTCAGAAAGTTGCAAAATTCAACACGGATCGTAAATAATCAATTTAGTTCAAAACAAATCATTAAGATATTACAAACAATAGTCATCGATTACTTTTCGACGCATTCATATGTAGTTAATATTTCATAATATTTTTGATTTTATTTTTTAAATAATATTTCGCTGGCGCTGGATTTTCGAACATTCCTGGTAAATATGAAAATGCCGTCTTCATTATCAAAATTCCTCGAAACTGGAATAAATTTTTCAAAAGTAACTATCAGATCAAAAAAATGACAAAAATGGTTAAAAGAACCTTGTTTAAGATCTAAATAAAAGAATCTAATTTTTCTCAAATTTATTGATTGAATTTCTTTTATAGTTTCGTGTCATTTATTTAGATTGAGTGCCATCATGTCCGATAAACGAATGAAAACGCATAAAAATTTCAACCTAAAACGTTATTTGAAAATATCAGAAGCAAGGTTTTAAAATTACCTAATTCAAACTTTGATTATTTGATCTAGCGGAATTCAAAGCTTTAACATATCATAAGTTTACGAGCTTGAGTTTGTATAAACTCACTTAATTTATTGTAAAAACACCTCTCAAATATTAAGTCCAATAAATGCTTTAAAACAGACAAAAAGTAAATGTGAAATTGTTCAATATTTTGTTTCTTCTCCAGCATTAATTCTGTTTTAAAAAAATTTGAATATGCGTTAATCTTGAAGTTTTCAGTCTTCTCTAAGAAATAAAATTTTGAAATTTTAAATATAAAAATATTTGATATTTTTAGTAATTTTGAAATACTTTTAAAAATGTCGCTAAATGTCTCCGCAACTGTACTTTTCAACCTGCCATCATCTAAAAATTCTCTTTGCGGCATTGTGCGTCATTTTATATCGATTGGATAAAGACAAGGAAGTAAACACTCGGAATTGCGAAATCCAAAAAATCGCTTATTTAACAGCAAAAGTTTTTGCCTGCCAAATAATGACAAAAAAATCGCTTAAATTCAACAAAAAATGGTTTATTTGGCAGGAAACTTTGGATTACTGCCAATCAAACGATTTTTTGTTGTGTATTAGGAATTTTTTATTGTTCAATTGGCAGCCAGTCCAACTTTTTCTGTCAAATAAGCGATTTTTTTTATTTTATAATTTAGAGTGAAGAGTCAACTAACAAGTTTTCCGATCTCAAGGTTTAAAGGTTTCTGTTCTCAAGGTTTAAAGGTTTCTGTATTCAAGGTTTAAAGGTTTCTGTTCTCAAGGTTTAAAGGTTTCTGTTCTAGCATTTTTAACATTTCAACTTTTTATTAATTACTTTAGGACGAGTTGCTGGAGAAAGGGCATCCTCAAATATCTAAACATTCCCCGTTCCTCCCTCCTCCTCCTCCTCCACCCCACTACATTAAAAACCAGTATCCAACCATCATCAAAGCAAATCCTCAGGTATATTTTTAAAAGCATTGGAGAGCCTAAACTCTTTTCAAATTGTTCGATTTTGCTTTGTGAATTTTGTGAATTGTGCAAAAAGAAACCTGAAATTATTTTCAAAAAACCCTAGATTTTACATTTTACAAAACCTCGTTGGATTTAATCAGATTTGATACAAAGTAAAAAATGTTGGACTCTGTATGACTTGTTCAATCTTTGGACATAAAAATTACCCCAAAAAAATAATTTAGACCGTTTGACTTAATCTCTCAGTTTCCCCATTCTGTTGCTCGGAAAAGTGCAGATTTGTGTGGATTTGTGCAGAATTGCCCGGAATTGTGCAGAATTGTCCGGAATTCCTCTGAATGGCGCGGAATTGAATGGAATTGTGTGGAGTTACTCGGAATTGCACGGAATTGTGCAAAATTGCCCGGAACTGCTCGGAATTGCATGGAATTGCATGGAATTGGCTGGAATTGCATGGAATTGTTTGGAATTGTAAATTAACTCACAGTTGCGCGCAAGTATAATCCATTTGCGTTAAAAACCCTATTTAATATCTGTCATAATTTAAAAATTGAAAAATGATATTCAAGGATGCGCATGCAAAGCGGCAGAAAGAGATTCGAGACTTGATGAAGAAGCGAAGAGAGAAAGCGGTGCTAGTTGATAGAATATCCAGGTTAAAATCACAGATTAACACTCATCTTAAGCTCTACCTTGATAGGCAAAGCAGGTCTATGTGTCCCGGTGCGCCATGCTACATTTCCACGAAAGGTTTTTTAACTGCCATCTAACAGCCACCTGTCGCATATAATACCCATTCCGGGGTTAAGTTTTACATTTTTTAAATAAATGCTCTAACTTTCAACATAAAACATAAAAATAGTCTATTTTAAAAGGTTTTGTAATTGGTATCCGAAGTATATTCCTGAATATGATGTGTACTGTGTACTTCAGTTGTACACAATAGACTCTGCTGTGGAAAACATCACATCTTCTAGCCTTTAATAGATCTCTATTCTCTTATCTCTAGCTATAACATTCACAAACAACCACAAAATATAAATACAGGGACGTATTTCCTGCCCTATTCAGTATTCATTACTCTTCAAACATTTGTTAGAGATTAACTGCAATAGACGACCATCGGTTGCATCCCTTCGTAGTGCGTATTCCCTGCGTTACACATAAAAATCGAGCAGTATTTTGACGATTACTTCTTTTAAACTTAAGTTAAAACCAAGCGCGTCGCATCTTTATAATGTAAATATCTTGTGCTACAAAAAAAGTTTAAGCAAGTTTTTGAGGAAAACCCAAAGGCCAAAGCATTGCAGCACTTCAATTTCAAAGTCAAGTCTAAAACTTTAATGGCAAAACTTGGCGCCGTGACAAACTCCTGAAAGACAAACTCCTGAAAGACAAACTCCGGAAAGACAAACTCCTGAAAAGACAAACTCCTGAAAGACAAACTCCTGAAAGACAAACTCCGGAAAGACAAACTCCTGAAAAGACAAACTCCTGAAAGACAAACTCCTGACGAGACAAACTCCTGACGAGACAAACTCCTGACGAGACAAACTCCTGAAAATAAAAAATTCTGAAATACAAACTCCATAATATCAAATTTAAAAAATGTTTCACAATTTATATTTGATCTAGCCGCAGCGCTCGGCCCAGAAAGTGTCGACACTTAACCTAACCCATGGCCGCAGCGCTCGGCCCACTAGCCTGTCCTAGCCGCAGCGCTCGGCCCAGAAAGTGTCTCAACCTAACCTAACCCTAAATAATAAAAAATAAATAATAATAAATTTGCTGGTTATTCTGATCATTGTAATACTTTGCTGCTAGAAGCATATTCAAATTACTAAAGATTGAGAATTTTTTCTAGAATATTTGCGGATTTTTCTTCTAAAGTTTATGAATTTTATCAAATTTCATTCAGAGAAAAATTTCATAATTTCAGGAGTTTGTCTTTCAGGAGTTTGTCTCGTCAGGAGTTTGTCTCGTCAGGAGTTTGTCTTTCAGGAGTTTGTCTTTCCGGAGTTTGTCTTTCCGGAGTTTGTCTTTCAGGAGTTTGTCTTTCAGGAGTTTGTCACGGCACCGCAAAACTTTTGAATTGTCTTTATCTGCAGTTTCCAATTTCTAATCTGCATCCCATATCTGTATATCTTTTGAAGTGCACAACCTGTCAACATGTTAACAACTTCATAACATAGATTTTAACATTATAAAATATTTTTAAATTTTATATTTTTTTCAATTTTTCAGGTGGCTGTTCCCAACCAGTTTTATTTTGCTGAATATAGTGTATTGGGCACTTTTTGGCGACCATGATTTGTGGTAATAATAACATCAAGAAGTGACAAAAATAAACACAAAAAAGTGACAATTTAAAGATTATAAACAAGATGGATTAAAGTGACCAAAGATAACCCCTGTGAACCTGAAAAATTATTTACCTATTTAACAAAACAAAAAGAATGCTCCTGGTAACCTGGAGTGGAGGTTTAGATAAAAAATCTTTAAAAAAATTTTTTTTTTTGACTACTTCCTTAAAAACAAAATCTATGAATTTGGAATAAATGAAACAATGAAAAATGCAAGAAAAAGTATAAGTTCAGCGGAACCTATCCCTACAGCTGTGTGGACTGTACAGTACTGTACTGTACTTTACTGTACTGTTTGTTCCTGTTCTGTACTGTACTGTACTGTACTGAACTGTACTGTACTGTTCTGTACTGTACTGTACTGTACTGTACTGTACTGTACTGTACTGTACTGTACTATTTTACCGTACTGTACTGTACTTTCCTGTACTGTACTGTC